>NC_083347.1:8391500-8691500 GCF_019175385.1 Lycium barbarum
ATACACACACACACACATATATATATATATACATACATACATTTTTCACTTATTTTTTTCTTTTATTTTTGTTTGATATAATTACATCTGAGATGAGTTTAAACGGAGAAAAATGATAAGAATTTATATGGTTGAAAGGGGCGGAGCTAAAGGGCGGGAGAATTATATTGTATATATAATGTTAGATTTAAATTACACGTATATATACGCATAATGAACTCCTAACACATATGGGAACGTTAGCTCAATTGTCAATGGGTTTCAAATTTTCACGAACGTCACGGTTCGATTTGTCAGTATCGTTTTTTTCTCTATTTTTAGCTTCAGTTTTCCTCTCAGTTTTCATGCATATTGATATTGTAAAAACTCAATGAAGGCCCACAATTTCTTTCCCAGGACTGGTATCCATTGAGGCCCACGATTTCCTTCTCAACATCCTTTTTTTGCACGGATTGCCCTTCTTTTGGGGTAGTCTTTAAGTTTTACCCCTCATATTTTTTGTCTTTAAATTTTACCCCTTATGTTTATGATCTTTAAATTTTGTCATTTACTTGAAAAGGTGGGCAAATACCTCAGGAGAAGGGCAAAATTTAAAGATCACAAAAATGAGGGGCAAAATTTAAAGACCACCCCAAAAGGACAATTCTGCCCTCTCAACATTGTACCGATCAAGGCCACTTTACTTTCCAGAACTGATAAAAGTAAGACCCAAGCATATAATTTTCCTATAAGACCCAAGCATATAATTTTCCTTCTTATTTTTACATTGTAATGTCCCTTATAAAATTATAGCACAGGCCCAATGTTGTGGCACCGTTCTAGCTTACAACAACAACAACAACATACCTAGTGGAACCCCACAACGTGGGGTCTGGAAGCTTTTATCAAGCGCCAAAGCTTCTATCAAGCATTACTGGTAAAATGATTAGTGTGGCTTAGCAAAATGCAGCTATACATGCGACACCATCTGGGTGAGCATTGTCGCGCTCAGCTTTTGTTCTCCAATCTGTTTAAACAAAATAGTTAGTTATTAAGCTGTAAATTGGTGCACAGGAAGGGATACAATATAGCTGTGGAGCAGTTGTTACTATTTTTGTTACGTAAATAATTTTGTAGCCGTATAATCGTAAGTATAGCTGTAGGCTTCTTGCTATTTGATCAGGAGGGAGTAAGAGCCCGTTTGGATTGACTTATGGCTTTTAACCTATCAGCCAAAAGCCATACGTTAGAAGACTTTTGACTTATCTTTGTCATTTTGGCTTAAAAATAAGTGCCTAAAAGCATTTTTTTTATTTTACCCAAACACTACAAAAGTAATTAAAAACTATTTTGGCTTAAAAGCACATAAAATAAGCCAATCCAAACAGGAAAGTCATTTATAAAATGATACATCTGACCTTGAACTCTAAAAGTATAAATACCATGGTTCCTTTTTGCCAATTCTTTATCGTAATTCACAGCAACCGATGTAAATGCAAACAGATTATTATATGTCCTGTATGTGCGAAAATGTTCAGATTCTTCAGTGCAGCCTATATATAGATTGTGTAGTTCAGCAGTTACCAGATCAGAAACTAACTTGATTGAACCCTTGCCGCAAGAAAATCCAGGTAACTCATATTCAAACCTTTTTTGCACCGCAAAATTTACAATTAGGGACAATCTTCAGAGGCATGTATCCCAATATACTAATATTTGGCAACCTGACAATACCAGTATGAACAAGCCATGACTAATTGTTAACTTTCCAAAACTAATTCATCATACATACAAGAACAGTAATACAGTATGGCAAATTCCGAAAGAAAGAGATCTTACATGAAGATAGTAACCTTCCTGCAAAAGTCTCAATCTACTTCAAGCTCTAATAATTGCAGACTTCAAATAAAAATAACATGTCTAAAGGTGAGAAGCCATAGATGAGGATGAATAAAACAAAGGAATCAACTAAAATTTCAGTTCTTGTATATACATTCCCTCCATTGCACTGTGGGAACCATAGAACAGTCTAAATGGGAGAGAAACGAAATCACATAGGAGGCCAAGTGTATGGACATAGAGCTGACTGGTTGACTTCACTTTAACAATTTAGGATGTCAAAAGGGAATATAAACAATTAGTGATACAATCATTGGAAAGACTAAAAAGACATCAAAGAGAAATTTGATAAAACATTTCACCTTGAATGCGTCTCGTGCTAAATGATTATGTCGGTCTACTATGACATTCATGCCTCCACCATTTTGTGATCTAAACTTTTGCATAGTCCTCAGATTTTTTTAATTCCACCTGTGCTCCTCCTGCATTGCCAATTGCAAATCACAGACAACCAAAATCTTTAGACATTGACCGAGGTCACAATGAACATGGTTACAAAATCTTTTTTTGTATTATTAATTCAACAAAGGTTCAGAACCAAGATTACACTATGATCCTTTACAACGAAAAGAACAACCATGCTAGAACCCAAAACACGTCAGCTATATTGGTAGAGAAGTTCTCAGTTTGTTCATTGCCAAAGTCCTCTTCTAGAACCCAATCATCTGTGATGGCCTGAAAATTGTGTTTACCAGCAACCAATCAACCCAACTCAGGACAACCAACCCATTGGATATAGTGAAATGAATGAGACTTCCACTGCGAAGCGCATATAAAGCGTGGGCTTTAATGAAAAAAAGCGCAATGGTGCAAAAATACAAATATATATATGTTTAGTCCAAGATTAATAATAATAAGCATGAATAACAAATATATGGACAAAGAAATTGTAAAAATATTAAGATAAAGTGAAATATCAATCATCTAGTGTCGCCTCCTCAAGAGAGGCTCATTGGCAAGGAAAAGTATGTTTTAGAGCCTTGATGACGACACTGAAGCGCACATAAAGCGAGGCGAAGCGCTCAACATTTTTTCAGCCTCGCTTCAGGGCTTAAGCGCGCTTAAAGCGCGCCTTTGATAACACTGTGTCCTGTATGTGCGAAAATGTTCAGATTCTTCAGTGCAGCCTACATATAGATTGTGTAGTTCAGCAGTTACCAGATCAGAAACTAACTTGATTGAACCCTTGCCGCAAGAAAATCCAGGTAACTCATATTCAAACCTTTTTTGCACCGCAAAATTTACAATTAGGGACAATCTTCAGAGGCATGTAGCCCAATTGCAGGTCAGCTATGTTTACACAGCCTGTTCTGCGTTGTCTGTGATCTGCAGGTTTTAAATATATCATTAGAATGAAGTTACAAGTAGTACATAACAATATCACAATATACAATAAAGGATTAGTGCGAACCTTTGTTTTCAATAATCCTTCAACTCATATCACATTTTGAGTTAGACGCACCTTATGTCGAGCCTAATGTCAAAAGTTAGTAAGTTAGTTTGATCTAGTAATTGTATCATAAAAGAAAAAATGCAGTATTTTAGCTGCGGTACTTATCGACATCATACACACAGAACGAAGGTGTTACACTCTTTTGCTTGTCAGAGGCAAGAGGCAAAGCCACAGGCTGAGATTTATTGGCTAACACGTGTGGTAGAACACACATTTAGTGTCATTTAATTATAATCATACGTAGGAATCAAGAAAAGTTTAAAGGTATGACCTGTTGCAGAAACAGAAGCAAAGTCCCCTGGATGGAAGTTTAGTTGTTGAGATGCAAGGCAGCAGGCTTGAAAGTAAGGCGCACATTGAGCTGGCACGGAAGAAGCTGCAGCCTCAAAAAAAGCATTTATTTTCACCTCTTGTCTTTTCATTCGTCGTTGTAGTAGTAGCGCTTCCTTTTTTTCAACAGATATCAGTTTATACATTTCATGTCGCCTAAGCTTCATTTCAGCAGCTCTATTTGTTGAGCAGGGATGCTTGTTCTTTTCCTCATAAGCCATTAGTCCTGCAGGTTGTATATGTACGAGTATCATTATCTCATTTCTTTAATTCTATTAGTAATATCTTTCGAAATTCAAACATAATAGTTGTTTACTGTTTACTATTTCTAATTGCAAGAGGCATACAATGAGGAACAGATGGGATATGCCGCAAAATGAAAACGGTCTGCATAAAATTTGTATTTTCTGGGTTGTATTACATTCAACATTTTACCTAATATTCAAACTTGAGAATGTGAATTACCATATCACTTTAAGGCCATGTTTAAATGATAGCAGATTTGCCAAGGGGATTGGATTACTGTGCTAACTCGTCCATCACTCATTCACTTATCTGTAGGTGTGGCACACTTCCGGCTAAAAACTGGTATCCAAATGATCAGAGATATGGTACCAAAATTGCATATACCTTCAGTTTCATACACTTCAAAAATCACATATATGGGGTTTTGCTGCATAATATACTGCCAAACTCATTTACTTAGATCTACTTGTAACAGAATGTGTAGCCATGTGAATCAGTTTTCTTGAAGGAAGATAAACTTAAAACCCCCTTCAGCAAGCTACAGAAGTAGAAAGGTACTATTTTACTTGTTAATAGGTGATAAGTTGTGTTACATTCTATAGTTTGATGATTTGTCCAACAGTTGGAAGAACCAGAGAGGGACCCGGTCTACTATGTGTTCTCTCTGTACATCGTAAAGTCAACAGTAACAGCTGTAAAGCTGCACTGCTCACTGCACACAAGTACAACAGAGCTGCTGCGGCCGTGCTTTAAGTCAAACGTAGGATGAGTGGTCTCTATCTCATCCCACATGCTCCCCAATATATGTACAACATGTTACAACACATTAAGCATCACTTGGAAAACCTATAATCACTTTAAAGTGCGGCCATCACGAGATTCTCCAAGTGTTCAAAACAAAACTAACCACAAACTGAAGGACCAGATCCCAACAACTGAAGATGTCAACGTCTCTTAGTTTGTTTTTTGCTTTAAGATAATTAATATATAGAACTTAAGGTAATCAATAACCCAATAGCTTAATAACCCAATAGCATGAGTTATACCGCAATTCTCTAATTCACAGAACTATGATTATGCAAAAGGCTATCCGCTGCGCAATTAGTGCAGACATAATTGCGAAAGCAATCCTCAAACAACATGAGACTACTCTTGAGTGTGAGACGTAAATTGATCCAGATTTGAAGCATGAAACTTATTCCATGCAATCAAGCAGCGAAGTTGAAGACTCCTTTTTATCTAGTGATAGCTGTTTATATAAATCCTAAGCTTGGTTGTAGAGACTGTTTCTGCTGAGTACTGATGTCCTTTCTTGGGCGGCAAGTTGACGCTATTTCTTCTTATCAAGAAATTCGAAAAGCTTCACATCAAATCTCTAACAAGGATGATTTGTGCATGTAAAAAGTCTATACAAATATACATAAAGTTCCACTTCAAAGTATGTATTTTGTTATTCTAATTAACAAAAATAAAGAACAGTAACTACCATAATACAAGCTATATGACTCATGTTCGATCTTGCCAATCACTGTTCTATTTCAATTACAGAGCAAAAGAAGCTTTGGAACACAGATTGAAAAACTACCGTTTATCCTCTGCAGTTGGTATTCAGAGATTGATGATATCCTTCTCGTGAAGCTCAACAATCTTCAACAGAGCTTTCAATTCCGCCATTCTCCCTTCATCTTCCCACTCGCGATACGTCACCCTCAGTTCCTTCACAATCGCCTAGGCATCCATCATCGTCATTCCTCAATCGTATGTTTCAGCTGCGAAGAGTATCAAAATTTTTCTGTCCGTAAATTGTTAAGCATGTAAAATGGCCCAAAGCTTTGCGGTACTACTCTTTCTTGTAAAAACTTCAAATACAAATCAAAGTAGAAGCACAAGTGGATGAAGGCTCTTTTAGAAATAAATAATCTGAAAACAGAAAAGAAAGTTGAGCACAAATGATGTAGAGAAACTTGCGAAATATTGGAAGGAATGACCAATTTTCAGAAGTCATATTTCAAGCACAGAAGCGAAGAAAAACAATAAACATCTACCAAAGGGTTGGGTGAAGAACAACAAAGAACATAATTTAGCTTTCAAACTTCATTAAATATGAATACAAGTGCTATATAAATTATACTATCACATCACAATTGATAACTAATGTTTTACCTATAAGCCGAAGGTTCAGATTTACCATAAAAGTGAGATATACTCATTCCTGTAAACATGAATTAGCCAATCAGAAAACTCAGTTGTACTATGAACACAGTTCCTCTCTCATACGCGTCTATTATGAAGCTATCTCCTTTGAAAATCCATTCATGTAAGGTGAGATGGTTTTCATCACTATCCAAGAAATACCTATACAAATCAAACAACGAAACAAAGGTAAATGGTCAAGAAAAAGTAGAACAGAAAGCGCAAATAAAATGAAGCACACAATTAGATACAATCTCAAGCAGCCACTTCATAAAGGGCAATATTAGGACTGTGCATAAGCCTAGCCAGAATTTAAAGTGTAGCTGAAGCTTTGAACAGAGGGAAAACACAATAAAGCTAAAAGAAGAATTTTATCAAAACACCTGAGATGCCTGCTTATCCTCTCTTAGGTAGTAGAGTATTCACGCTAAGCACGGGCCAATGTTCATATAATAGACAATTACAGTTAGACCTCTATAATAATAATATTTCACTCGAATAGTAGAAAAAATAACAAGTCAACTGCTGCCGTTTCTCGAAGCGTTTGACTGTTTTTTACAGGATCGCGACCGATATACATTTATTTATCCGAATTTGTGCAAGAATCGCATTCTGCCAAAATCTTCTCCATTCTTCCTTTTCTTCTCCTCCTCCTTCAATATGTTGTAGAAAATTGAAGACTCGTTATTTATTTATTTATGGTTGAAATTGAGTATGTAATTGAGCTAATATTATCAATCCCCGGCGATTCATTAGAACTTGATCACAAATCCCGATGATTCGTCAGGATTTGGGATAAACATGTTTCGCACTAGTTTGAAAATTTTCAGAATTTGTTGCTGGACTTCTAACAATCCGTCAGAATTTGTCTATAAATCTTGATGTTTTTTACGACGGGATAAATTTAGAATCTGACAATTTGTCATGATTTTTCTCCCTAGCTTTGGTTGCGAACCTATTTGCAAAGTTTTTCTTAAGGGAAAAGTACCGTCTAATGACTCAAAGTAAGAGAAAAGGTCATAAATACTCCTCGTTTATGGAGTGGGTCTAAAATGATTCTTTAACTATATACTTACCAGTTTTAGTCCTTTAATTATTTAAAATCTTATCAAATTTTTTCATCTATTTTTTATACAAACAGCGTACAAATTCATAAACCTCTGTCAGATTAAAGTTAAACCATTCTTCAAACCTGTCTCTCTCTCTCTCCTCGCTTCTTTTTCCCCGAGTTCCTCTTGTTAAAAAGAAACAAAAGCATTCCGGCACTAATGTCGCTCTCGAATCTCTGAAATTCGAAAAGACAAACTCAGACACATAATTTCTATAACCATTCTTCTCAAACACTACTAAAAAACTGGAAAAAAAATCTACGGACTGCATCAGTTATTTTTTTTTTTATTTTCTAAAATAAACCGATGGAGTCCGTTGGATTTTTTCTAAAAAGAATTATAAAAAAATCGACCGACTCCATCAATTTTTAGAGCGAAAAAACAGTATAAATTAAATCAATGTAAGTATATGAGCAAAGAATATTAGTGGTCTAGTGGTAAAGCCCTTTAATGCCAAGGAAGATACCCAGGTTCTATTCCAATTCCTATATTTCATTCTTTATTTTTATTTTTTTTTTAAAAGGGAGTCCGTCGTTTTTTTTTTTTTTTTACAAAATTGACGGACTCCGTTGGTTTTAACCGAATATTTGGGCCTAATAACTTCAGGAGTTCGTTCGGGCCAAAATAATGTCAAAAAATAATCAGTCGGCCCAAAATATCTATCAATGCACCGGTGTCCCAATCTGATATGTTTACATTCCTTTGCCAAGCGCTGGCCAGCCCAGCAACCCAATGGCTTTAAAAAAATAAAAAAGAACCAGACTTTTTGTGGCGACATAAAGTCGCCACTAAAAGCCTGCTAAGAAAAATTATGCTTCTTAGTGGCAATTAAAAAAGTCATCATAAAGGTTAAATATCACAAAACATGTATAATGTGTGTGTATTTAGTAAGAAATATACTGAAATATGTATAATATGTGTATATTTAGTAGTATATAAAAAAATGATACATTTTATATACATATGCTGGAATTATATATACACTTTATATACAAGAATGATACAATTTATACACATATACACTTTATATACAAAAATGACACAGTTTATATACATATGCTGGAATTAATTATACATAGATTATATGTTAATTATACATTTATTATACAATAATGATATGATTTTTCTTTTTTACATATACAATAGTGATACATATTATATACCACAATGATACAGTTTCTATGATACATTTTTTATACTTATGATACACTATTTATACAAGACTGATACATTTTATATACACATGCTAGAATTATATATATATATATATATATAAAATTCTATACAAAAATGATACATATTATATAAAAAAAAATGATGCAATTTTCTATTCTATAATACACATTATATACACAAATGATACATATTATATACAAAAATGATACATATCTTAGTGATTCATATTTTATACAGTTTCTATACATTACATATAGGTATTGATACATATTTTTATACACAAATGATACATATTATATACAAAAATCGCCTCAGAGTTTTTTGGAATATTTCTTACTAAATATACATATATTATACATGTTTTGGGCTATTTAACCTTTAGTGACGACGTTTTTAGTTGCCACTAAATATCCTGATATTTCTTTTGTAGCAGGCCTTTAGTGGCGACCTTTAGTCGCCACAATAGGTCTGAATTTTTTTTTTCTTTTCAAAAAAGTGTTTGGGCTGGGCTGTTGGGCAGGCCAGCCTTTAGAGGCAACTTTATAAATCTTTTGGCCCCTGCATGAAAATTGTTTAAGGTTTACTTTTTGGGTTTGAGAAAACTTGAGTCAGGCGTGGGTTTATTTTGGGCCTAGCGGTAGGGTGGCGTTTGGTTCTTCGGTTCGGTTTTTTGAAAGTGGACACCGAAAATCGCACCGAATTAATTTGGTTTGGTTAGGTTTTTTGAAGTTCGGTTCGGTTTTGATTTTTCTAATTAGCTTTTCTGCTTGTAAAATGAACTTTCTTTTTAATTAAAAATGAGATATTTTAATTAAATAGGTAGCACGATAAATGTGCTAGGAATGTACCAATCAACAGTTTTTTCAGCCAAAGCATAAAGGAATAGTGCTTGCAGGATGTATATATCATAACAAGTTCAATTCAATCCAATGTTTATATCTTAGTTTGAAATGGGCTATCCTTGTAAAACTTTGGACAAAGTACTAGATTAGGTAGACGTTCAATTCTTATTCTGAACAGTAGGCCAGCCTTAAAAAAAGAAGCAAAACAAGAAATTCATTATAAAACCAACACAGAACGCACCATTTAAAAAAAAAATGAAAAAGGAGATAATATCATTTGAGGAAAAAGAAAGAGCTAGTCAGAAGCATAAGTTCAAGTATATCCATATTATAGGCAGAATGGTATTTGTGTTTATGACTTTGATAAGAATTAAACAAATGTAACCTGTACCTTCGCAAAGTATGTTAGGGATGGGCTTGCATATATTAATTTGGGCCTAAGTGAGTGGAGTGGCCTGAGTGATCTGAGAGTTGTAAAAATTGTTTAGTAAATTTTTGATTTAACCAAAAAATTGAAGAATTGGTGAACCGGAACCGAACATCAAAATTGTTATTAAAAAAAATGAAACCGAACCAAAATATCGAAAAATTGAAATTGAAAAACCGAATTAATTCTGTTCGATCCGATTTTTCGATTTTTGATTTACTGTGTTTATACCCACCTCTACCTAGCGGCCATTTGTGTCCTTCTCCCTTTTGTTAATGGGGTCAAAATTTGAAATGGTGGCATCAAAGGACAATAATTTTAATTTTTTTGCCTCCCACCCATGCTCAAGGGAGTATATTGCATTGATTGGCGGTGCTTCTGACGTCATGACCTTTTGCTGACATTCAAAAGCCCTCAAACTTGGAGGCATTTACTAAAAAGCACTAACGCCGATGATGAGGTAAAATGAAGGACTAGGTGCAAAAAGCTGCCTAAAAATAGGGATGCATCTAGGCATAAATCAAAAGGTTGCTGGTTTTTCTGTCAACTGAGGCAACAGTTCAACTTTCTCTGCAGCTATGTACATAATAGAAATGCGTAATTTTCATAAAATTCCATATTTACCCTCTGGTCGGCAAGCATGTTGACCCAGAGCCAGATGTGCTTGCTTATCCCCACTTATTTCTATCTACTATTAATAAGTGAAGGTTCCTCGGACGACGAAGGGTAAAACTATAATTTCGCGCTGGTCCAATTATTAATTAAAATCAAGCACATATTCATTACAATTCTACCATGTTCTGCAATCTTCTCCCTTTTGCTTTCCTTCATCCGATAATTAAAATCAAGCACATATTCATTACAATTCTACCATGTTCTGCAATCTTCTCCCTTTTGCCTTCCTTCATCCGATCAGTTTTGTACTGGTTTTGTTTGCCTTTCCGATGAGTTCAATTTTCTGTAGATTCCTCCTTTAATTTGGCGTGTTCTTTTTGCGATTTCTATCAAAGAACAAGTTTGGATGGAAAAAGTTTTGATCAATTCCAAGAAATAGTTTGATAAGAGCTCATTTCTTTATCCCTTTTCATTATCGTGCTATGTTCTCCCCAAAAATTAGTTTAATCAAGTTAGATTTCTGGAAACTCGAAGAAACCAGCCGGCTACTTTCAAGCTTGGTTTTTGCTCTATTCAAGGTAACCTATAGTTTTATAATCTGAGTTTTCGCTATAGATTGGACCTCTGATTGTGCTTATTTGGATTTTGAGGTTTTGACCTGGAATTTCAAATTGGGTATTTTAGGATAGATTAAATAAATGTCTATAAGAAATTTTCGTTTTTTTTTTTTTTTTTCCCCTTCCAGTTGACTGGCTATCACTTAAATTAGTGATGTTTTTCATCTTTCTCCATCTTTTTTGCTGGTGTTGTCTATTACTGACACTTCTTTGAGTTATTTTGTTGATATATCTTGTGGGGCGTTTGATCAATATCCGAATGATTATTACAGAGATAGTTTGATGATTAATATCTGGTAGATGGATCGGTTTGGTTTTGATTTGTTGGCCTACCCTTTAATTTTATAGTTTTATGAAGGATTTTGAGGTCGTCACTTTGAAATTGGGGTTTTAAGAATTTAATTGAACTCTCTTCCTTTTCTCATTGTTCTTGGTTCGTATGATATTACCTCTTTTGCATCAATGAAGTGTTGGATGTGGTGATTTATTTTAATTTTGTAGTTTTATGAAGAATTTTGCGATTTTTCCTTTGAAATTGGGCTTTTCATAACTTGATTAAACTTTGATTTCAGAGATGGACATACAATTAAAAGATTGAAGCTCAGACATGAATATTGACAATTGACAGAATCTTCTGCACCAGCATAGATTAGATTCAGATGTAATGAGAGTAGGTATAATATCTTGAGCTTATTGTAATTGTCCTTAGTGATAATTTCTTGGCTATATGCCTCAACTGGTGTTCTTTTTCTTCTGATGCATGTCTTCGTCTTAGTTATGTTTAATTTTGTTTGCAACTTTTTAATATTGATTCTTGATTGTCGTATAGTTTGCATACAAGTCAATCGTTCGGGTATCTCTTGTTCTTCTGATATTAAGTATGATTTATGGCTCCATGTTCAGGAGATGTGTATGTTAGATAATAGATCTATGTGTAGTTGTAATTGTTCTTCATACAAAGTGAAAAACAATAAGAAACATAGTATATAGAGTAGATGAGGATATGAACCTTTTACTTTTACATGCTTGGCTGACATTTGCATTTTTTTTTTTAAACTGGTAAAGTTATTGGCCGAAATTTGCATATTAGAATTGCATTGAGAGTTAATAAAAGTGCGTTGACGTCCTATGCTGAGAACTTTAAAAATTAATCGAAGATTGTCCGTCTTGTAGTTCTTTCATGCTTCAAAAAGTAGAATAGGGGTGTGCTTCAAAGTTTCTTCAACAGTCTTCACATACGCAATAAGCAAGACACATTCGTATGACTGATTACACTCTTACTGGCATTACAATTTTTTAAATGGACTGGCTATTATAATTTTGCTGGTGATTGTTCCTTTTAGGTATCAGTTATTTCTCGATTATTTGAGACACTTTTTGGAATTTCAGAATATTCTGACTAAATTGATGATGCTGTTGAAAGGGTCTCGGAAGTTAAGTTTGTTGCTGGAGCTTTTTGAGTACCTCAGAGTTATAGGTCATTGTTAGATACTGTTTGTTGTGAAATAAATTTATATTGTCTTTTCTCATCTTTAACTTTATTTCCTTTCCTCTATCTTATTTTGTTGGATTCTTTAACTCAACTTGAGAAAGAAAGTTTTATGAGTAGCCTTGGAAATTCATTATCTTCTGAAAGTTAAAAGTCAATTACAGTCGCATGCTCTTTTCTTTGCGGTTAGTTACAGCTACATGTTCTTTTCTATGCTAAATGGCATACTACTGTGTTTTGGTGCATCGAATAGCATACAGTAATTAGGGAAGATTAAATGGAAAAAGTCGGAAAAACCAAATGAACATAAGCTTAACAAGAGAATAAGAATAAAAGATATGCAGCTGACTATTTGAGAAAAATAGTAATTTTTTATTATCTGTGTTTTGTGTGCAGGATGTGAGGTGCTGATTTTTGTGAAATAAAGCAAATGTTGGATTTTGCATTTACTACTTGATGGTATATTAATGCATGTTTAGGCTTTTTTTGATCTTTGATTTCAAGATTAACTGCCTTTCTGAATACCTCAATGTACTGAGTTGGAGGATGCAAGGCCAACATGCTGACTTACTCCAGCCTTGATTTACTGTTTTTCTGTCACAGTTGGACATGCAGCTGTTAATACAGGAAGAAGATGATCTGAAATGAAAAGTTCATATTTGGAGAACCAGTTCAGGTTAACATTGTTTCCCTTTTGTTCATTTCCCCACTTAAAATTCTCATACTCATATACGTACAATGTAATAGTGTCCTCCTTTGGTTGAATAAATGAGTGTTAGTCATCATTATAGTGATAGAATCATTATTATACTTGAGCAACATAAACTACAGGTACTATACTGTTTTTCATTTATAGTGCTACAAGTCCATGCCATTTATGATTCTGTAGGCGGATACTGTTTGATGTAGTTTTAATAAACCGGATCAATAGAGCAGAAAATATGGTGGTTCAAGTTTGGGAATATCTTTTTGATAATCATCTTCGTGTATGGGAAATCCTCTAATCTGCTGTGAATGAAATCACTGTTAATGGAGGTCTATTTTTTGGTCCTGGAGTCCTGTTAATGAGATTATAACATTTATTTAACCGTTATTAAATAGATAGAAGTTTCTTGATAGAACACTGTAGGGTTACATTGGAATCGTTTTTCAAAAGCTTTTCAAGCTTATTCTTCTACTTCAAAGTGAAAGAAAAAACACTGACTCGAATGAACAATCTGAAGTTGTAGCGATTATGTGTTCAGTTATGGTTGTGATCTTGGAAGCATGGAGCACAACAGGGGGCCAAAATGAAGGAAAGGTTGATCAATACTTTTTACATTTCCGAAAACTAACTGCATGAATCAGCTAAGTAATGGACTACTTTTCAGACTTCAGAAGAAACGTAGATACATGAGTACTGACCGTTAATTTGATACACATTAAATAAAAAGATTGGGGATAATGTATTTAAGCAATTCAAACTAATCCTCTTATATGACTAATTCGTTGCTGACTTAACTAATATGGATTATAAGGTTGAGCCTGATAGTAAAACATGGACAGATGCTCTTGTCAACTACATGTGGTCAGAAGGAATCATGTTTATTTGAAATGAGTCTTGTGTTGACTCGACGATAACGAGGAAATTGAGTGAAGATCTTGCTCGATTCTGATTCCGGAATTTTTTTACCCAGCATGATGATAATGTTAAGGTGATTGCATTAGAAAATAACATTTCCATTACACTATTTATTCTCAAGGTATGTTATCTTGATATGTAGGTTGTAATCATTTGATAGAAATCTTGTAGACATTATACAATACTCTTGTGGTTGAACTTCTGGTTATAATTTGTTATGTTCGATACGATGGTAGTATGGTGGAAGAACTTATCATTTCACTGCTAAGACTAAAACAAATGTATCCTGCTTTGTTACATGTGCAGATCGATGGATAGGGGATGATGGATCAACACCCCTTCCTTGCGGTGTACGCTTGGAGGATACATTGGAATGCAATGAGGAAAAGAACAACAGCTATAAAGATTTAACGCAAGGAAATAGACAAGAATGTTCTATAAGGTAACAAACTAGCAGAAATTGTTCTTAAAACAAATAAAGAACAATAGATACAACAAATTGAGTTTGTCCTTTTTGAACCAAAAATACAAATTCTATGTTTTAGATCATATTAGATCAGAAGTACTACTTTGGTCTCAGTACTTGGAGATTTAGTTAGTGACTTTATTGAATGACTGAAAATATTGAGGTAGTTGAAAGTAGAACTTATTCGCTCAATCGGTGAAAAAAAAAATATTACTTTTTCAGAACACTTCTGTTATATCATATTACTTTATCTGTGTGAAGATAACTCAAGGTTACTTTATATTTCTCTTTAGGTGTGTTTTTACTTTCTCTTTAGGTGTGTTTTTACTTTCTAGGTTTTCTAATTTGATGTCGGAGAAATTTGATTTATCTTTATAATATATAAAGTAGAATCTTAGTTTTGATGTTGTTCCCATGAAACCATTACTCTAAGCAGGATTATAATGAAAATATAGAGCTTTTGTTGACTGCGTTTTCTACGACCAAGGGCAGAACCGTCATTTCGCTCGCTGGTAAAAGTGATTTTGCTCAGCACACATGGCTTTTCTCACCACAATTCTGGAAGAAAAAAAAAAAACAACAGTATGTGCCCTTCCCTCGATTAGCTTCGCTATTCATTTCACTGTTTCTATTATAATTTTCCTTTTTTTATTCTTAGCTTTATTTTGGTGACTATTTGTTTCTATTACTATATATAGGTCGATTAATGTGAAACAAGATTGTTTGGAAGCTCAAAATGTTGGGAAAGTTCCATTCTTGGAAGAAAAAAAAATCCAGTTTGCGTTCAATCCTTTTTTTAATTTTACTTGATAAGTATTTCTTATTGTAATTCTATGTGGCTCCACCTAATGTTAAATAAATATGTTTGACAACTCAGATATTGGGGAATCAGTTCTTGAAGAGTGAAAGTACCCCTTTTATTTTTTTTAAATTAAATTATGAAAGTTTATGTGGATTGATTAAGAGTTTTCTTGCAGTTGGGGTAGTGGAAAGATTCAGTTTAAGAGTATAATGTTTATCTAGCTTTTGCTTTTAATTATCACGTGCAAGAGGTTGATATGCTTAACCGTCTATGATTTTACTATGTCTTCAGTTCTGTGTTAATACATATAGTAGAATCAAGTAGTTACTTTTCATGTAGTACTAGAACTTGTCAACCTTTACCTTTCGTTGGCTTTCATTGTTTTCTTTTTGTTTCTCTCTTTTGCTCTTATCTGTTACTCTTCAGACTTTCAAAGGTTAATCTATCAGTCTTTGTATCGAAGAGTTTCAAAGCGATATTTTCCTCCTATCTTTATGTCTTTTTTTCAATCTATCTATGGGAACTTAGATTACTGATATCATAAAAAGTCCTTCATTGCTTGCCTGACATGATTCTAGAGGCATCCTTTCCTTCATAATGTTCCGTCGCATCTTTCCCCTTTCTCAGGTTGCTTTCTCTCCCTGGTTTTCCTATTAGAAAGAAAGTGTAAAGGAACTTTCTCGCAAGCAAAACTCAATTCCTGGCAGTCGGCATTGACAAACCCCTATACCAGCGGCTTCATGGCTTTTCTCTGCTATTTGAGGACCTTTCTAAAGGTTAAAAACCAATCTCACTCTCAAATTCCTATGATAAAAGTGGTAATCTTTTCTTAAATTTCAGTTTTTTTTTCTTGCTTTATAGTTTGTAATTTTTTTTAGCAATATATGATGGGAATCGTTCTGGTTATCTGCCTTTTGAAGAGTCACACCCATGGCATTAGATAAGAAGGTGTCCTCATTTATTGCTGGTCATTCCAAAATGCCATCTGTATTATATAGGAGTATTTCCCTTGACAGAGAATGTTGAGATAAGTGAATATTATTGGCAAAAAGTCTAAGAATGAGGAATTGATTTGATTGCAGATACATTAAGCTGAACTTACATGTCCACTGTGGTTTTCCTCTAATGCAAAGAAACTGATCAAAAGAATCTCGAATTCCAATCCACAGACTGTAGGTATATCTCCCTCTCCAAGACAAAGGAGGAATAAAGCAGAAAAGCTACCTGATGTAATTTTGTTTACAGACAATAGATGTGTTGAGTGGTTCTTTATCTGCACTTGCCTTTACCTTCTCATTCATTACCAAAATTTACTGGGAAATTCATGGAATTTATCATTTGATGACATCGCATATCTGCATTAGACAGCTGTAGTTTTCTCCTCTCTGTCGTGAAGCTGTACTTAATATACGACCATTTGACATAATCTTATTGGTGTGTATAACATTTCTGCTAACGTTGATTAATTGACTATCACTTATTGAAAAAGATTTGAGTATGATCAAAGCTACATGATAATCACAAAGTGATTAGAAACATGCACAATTCTATGTGCAATTTCCTTTCAACAGATTATATACGCTTAAGGTGTTTATGGAAGAAGATTTTGACGATGCAGCATGGAGGTAAGAGATGGAAACTGTTAAAAGAACTATTGAATTATAGTAACAGACTACTGCAAGGGGATTGGTTATTTAGCATTATCGGGTAATCTTACTCTGTAGATGGCTGAAAAAATGTATAATGCACATTTGTTTTGTCTTAAAATCAAAAAATGAGTGTCGGTATGCACAGATGTAATTTACTGATATAACTTCACCTTATCCTGTTATGCGGAAAATGGATGGCTGAAGGTGCGACTTATTTGTATTTTCATTGGAATTGACATTGTGAAGTTTGTTGATGTCGTATTAATGTTTTATGGAATTCGCTTCGGTCTTTGAACGTGAAAGCCTAACTTAGGGGAATTTCCATTCAATTTGAAAAGGAGAAGGAAAGTAAGGCCTGCCATGTTGCACTTGAGCATGGGAAGATGGAAGTGATTGTTTCAAGGTCTGTCATTCTAAAAGTAACACATCTTGTGGAATACAATCACATTCTATTCATTATTTTCTCCAATAGAGTTTGAATTCTGACTGAGATTGTAGCAATGACTCTTTCCTGAGTGAAGTATTGTTAGCTACTAAATGCAGTATTGATTCTTGATAATGTAGCATAGGATAAACTATGAATACTTTAAGGATAGCAACTGTATGTGCTTTACAAGGAGATTTTCTATATTGCCTTCTCAATTTCTATACGATAAGATTTGATTGCCTCCTTATTATATGTTTGATAAACTTTGAATGTGAAGTGAGAAAAGCTCCTATACAGTTACTATAATTTACTCAGAAGCGGATTATCATATTCTTTGAGAATGATATTCCACCAACAAAAAGTTAAAGAATCTGCACTTTCCTGTAACAAAATCTCCAGCTTAGTTTTAGTATGTGTTGAAGAAAATTCTTGTTAAATTATTCAGAAAGAATATAGTGCTTTGAATGTGGAGTTATAACATAATTAAGTCTGTAGTTGCCTTTTTTCTCTTTCTAGCAAGCTTGGTAATGTAATAATATAACTTTGTTCCGCATAATATGAAGCATATTATCTTATGAGTAATATTTAACTTGATGGTATTGGTTCTTTTTTTTTTAGTTAAACTCTTACAAAATGAATAAGGAAGTACCTTGCAAAAGTCAAACCACTTTTATATAACAACATTCGAGCACGGGCTCGGGCCATCTAGTAGTAGTAGATAGTAGATAGTAGATGGTAGAAGTCGGTATAGTGGAAGTAGATATTAGTAATAGTCGAAGTAGACTAATACCATTATTTTTGGATTATTTCCATAGTGGCAGATTATGTAATTAATGTAGCATATTAAAACAAAATACTATCAGTTTTATTCGTATATTCTTTACCTTTTTCAAAAAATTAGGGATTACATTTAGATTCTAACTAAATTGTTCCTCTTTCTTTTTTTCTTTTTAAAGAGAACTAAAACAACAAGAAACTGGCCCGAAACTAGGCGAAGCAATGAGATCCCAACAGCATCTCCTGCAGCACGCGAAGAAATATTAGAAGGCACGTGTGAATGTCTTTCAAAGCGAGACTCTTAACTAAAAGTCAAATTGGCTAACCCATCAGCAACCGAATTAGCCTTCCTGTAAATATGGGGCAACAGAGACTACCCAGTTCCTAGCCAAGAGGCGACGAACAGTTGACAATATCACCATTCTGACGAGGCACAGTTCTTCCAGCCTGCAACACTTGAACTACACTAGCATGATCAATTTGCAAGGCAACTGCGCGCCAACCCCTATCCCAGGCTTCCTGAAGTCAGTGAGGACTCCTCATAGCTCAGCTTTAAATATGCAAACTCCAATTTTGAGTGAAAATCCTTCACCACCTGCTATCAGAATCATGAAATACACCGCCTGCAGTTCCCATCAAAATTCTCTCGAAGAGCCCCATCCGTGTTCAAAGCTACCCACCCAAGGCTATGAGGTGACTAGCCGAACAAAACTATGTGCTTGTTGTTAGACACTTCCCCAATATTCTTCAAGTTCCTCTTTCTCATTCATGCATCATATTAGTCTCTTTCCCGTTTTTCAAAGATATTATTGATTTGAAGGAGCACTAATTCAAAACAAAGAAAAATAAAAAATAAAGTAAAGCGCTACAAGTGAAGATAAAAAAAAAAAAAAGCCAAGAAATTTTAAGAAAAGTACGATGGAGCAAGGCAAAAATAGAAAGAAATGTTAATCGGGGGCCTGACAAGATGAGTTAAAATTTAGTAGGTTAAGATTAGTCTTTCCCATTGCCACTGCCCTACTCCCCCCCGTTTATCATCATGTAATCATTGCATGTTACTTCTTCATAGTTGAGTCCCTTGGTAAAAATTCAGTCTCCGCCATTAATGATTGACCGCAAATTGTTTTAGACTGAATCTTAGTTACAATTGCTATATATAAGCTGAGTAGCAGGGGAGATATGGGAAGCTATTCATCAAGAAGAAAATTGTCATTCACATGAAAAATAACAATTCATAGCAAGGGCATTATGGAAAGCTAATAAAACTACCAGATGCACTTGTAAAGTAGTTTAAAATAGTAGGTGTTTCACCAACAAAGGTTGTGGTGTAGTGACTTGTATTATTTCATCCTTAATCAAGAGGTGTCGGGTTCGAAATCCCTTAGGCACGGAGTCACCTTTAGTAGGGAGTGTCTTTCCCCCCAATATAGGAAAACTAGTACGGGACACTAGATGAGAAACAAAAACATATACATTGAGATATAATTTCGATCATTCACCCATCCAATGAAACAATAAAAAATTAAATTCCTATGCTGAGTACTATTTGTTACTCCCTCCATCCTATATCACTTGTCCCCTTTCCCCTTTATACGCCCTTTAATAACTCATAAATAAAAGTGTATTTTTAGTGCATTCTCCTTATCTCTCTCCAATTAGTTGCACTCTAATTAATATTGGTTACTTTAAAAAACATTAATGTAAAGGGCAAAGTAGAAAAACTTAATTAATTCTATTTTGATTTTGTAAATTAACAAGTATTTTGGGAAAGAATATTTATAGTAATGTTGACAACAATATGGGACTGAGGGAGTAGATGTTTGGTTCTCGAATTAGAAGATATTAACTCACACTTTTGAGCCTGTTTTATCATCAATATACTTTTAGGAATGTAGTTTTTTTATCTTTTCTTTTATTTGTGTAATTTAATTATTTTTTCGAATTGTGAGGTTCATTTAATTCCATGTAGGGTATCAACCATCTTTATTCTTTATAAAAAAATATTTGGTCTATTTTCCTCTTAATTTCAAAATCAATTGATATTATTTATATAAGTTATATTTTAAGGTATATGTCCTGCATTATTTTACCTTCTTTAGATTTATATTAATCATCTTGAAATTTTTGTGCAAAGCACGTGCATCTTTTTATTTATGTACGTATGTGCATAATGTTGGGTCCATCCCCTTATTTTGAGGAAGAAAACACCTCCCTTATTTTAGGGAAGAAAACACTTCCCTTGTTTTGAGGAAGAAAACACTTCTCTTGTTTTGAGGAAAAAAACATCTTCCTTGTCTTTGGAAAATTGTCAAGTGCTTGCTTGAGTCACTAATGACATTAATTGGTTAATCTCATACCTATAAATATGGAAGCTTTCTCATTTGCTAGACACACAAAAAATTGAAGAAGATAACACATTCCAAAGAGAGAAAAAATCTAAGAGAAATACTCTTAGTGAAAAGCCTAAGTAAGAGAAGATTTTTGAGAGAATTTTTAGTAAAATATTCTTGAGCGAAATTGGGATTGGGGTTGTGAGGTGGAGTGTTGTAAACACTTGTAATATTTCTTTGTTTACTAATATCTGCAGCAGCAACGTGGACGTAGCTCTCACATTGAGGGTGAATCACTATAAATCTGTGTGTGCTATTTATTCTTCGCTTACATTACGGCGTAAGTAGGTTCTGTCTAAGGAGGTTGGTATTCAAGTGGTCCAACTGTGACCCTCCAATCTTTCCTGGGAACCTGCTTATAAAGGTCGGATTTGGGATTCAAATTCCTAACAACTGGTATCAGAGCAACAGGTTGTGTTGTGATTTAGAAACGATGGGAGGCGAAGATGGTACGACGCACAACATCGGTAAATTCGATGGTACAGATTTTGTATTCTGGAGAATGCAAATTGAAGATTATTTATATGGCAGAAAGCTTCATGAACCTCTGAGTCCGAAACCAGAGGAGATGAAGCAAGCAGATTGGGATCTCCTAGACAGATAAGTTCTGGAAGACATTCGGCTGACGCTGTCAAAGAACGTTGCTCACAACGTGACAAAGGAGAAGACCACCGCAGATATGATGAAGGTATTGTCTGACATGTATGAGAAACTTTCGACAAATAATAAAGTATTTCTCATGTAGAAACTATTTCATCTAAAGATGATGGAAAATGCTCATGTTGCTACACACGTAAATGAATTCAATACCATTGTAAATCAATTGTCATCGGTAAAAATTAATTTCGATGATGAAGTGCAAGCTCTAATTTTGTTGGCATCTGATAACGTCCAAATTCACCCTATTAATTAGAATGAGCACGGTCGTATGCAAATATAATTTACCCAACTATGAGTCGGGGTTGAATCCCACAGAGAACAATATGTAGGCGATTAGGAAAAGTAGGAATTTTCACTTTCTACACTAAGCCAAACACTTGATAATATTTTGGTTTTTTTTGGAGAAAGTTATAGCTAATGCAAAAATGTAAACTAACCTAGAAAGCAAGTAAAATGATCAATGGCCACAAGCATGGATACAAGGGAAACTATTCTTTAGTAACGATCCAATGTATTTCATGATTTACAAACAATGGTGAGTTTATATTACTTAGCCTCGGATAATGACTCTAAATTAGCTTCTTCCGAAGACTAACTAGACTACCTAATTGAATATCCCTAAAGCAATTAGGAGCATTAAGAACACCCGAATATGGCTACAAGTGATATCACCTATCCCTAGGTCGATTTTCATTAGATGAGGGTTAACGTCCCAAATTCTTGTTAATTAATCTTTCCCAATCCCGAGTTTACCTCTTCCAAGTTTAAATCGAAATAAATGGGCAAGTCTTAGGGTTAGCTACTCCCTTAAAAAACATTCAAAATGAGATTAATTAAAGAAACAATAACTCACTTCATTATGAATAAAATCATTCAACACATAAGCAAAACAAGAGATTCAATCCAAACTTAAACAATATATACTTCCATAAACAAGGTTCAAGTATTGAAATGAAATACTACACACATAAATATTCAATACAAAACAAGAAATTGAAGAAAGGATTAAGAATATCTCATTAAAGTGCTTCCAATCTTCTCCTCCAATGTGTTGGTGTGAAACCCTAGCCTCCAAGAACTTGTGTTGAGCTGCCAAAGATTGCTATGTTTTCTCCCAAGTTATCATCTTATAGTAACCTAATTCTTTCAAGTTGAAAGAATGACAAATACCCACTGAATTTCGGAATTGCAGATCTGGCCCGTTTTTTGCAAAACTGTCCCATTTGGCCTCTTTTTGACTTAATTTTCACTTGGTTTCTTCCGGTCACTTTTAAATCAAATAAAACCTGTAAAATAAATGTAAAGGATATTAAATGGACAATTTTATCAAGCAAATATAGCAAAAATATAAGATTAAAGAAGAGATAAATTGGTAAAATACCAACTTATCAAACCCCCAAACTTAAACTATTGCTTGCCTCAAGCAATTCAAAACATAAAATCTCTTTCTAAGGAATTGACTCAATAGTGCATCAACATCATACCAAGTTAAGAAGTCTACTTTAAGCACAAAAACATGACTTTGATTGGTACCAACAATTAATTCAAAACATATGAATCACCACTTTCTTCTTAAAAACTTCATTTTCTTTTCAAGTGCTCAAACACCAAGTTAATCAAAGTAGCAATCAAGTCATGACAATAAAGTTTCAAAATTTGCCTCCTTATCACAAAACAACTTTCTTTTGTTCATTCCTCTCAATTGAAAAATGGAACAATTTCACAACTTAAATTCTCATGTGCCCTCACACTCAAGAGAGAATCCCACACTTAGAAAATGTAATTCAAAACACAAATGGGATATTAAATAGAAAGAATTAACTCTCTTCTCTCACAAAGATGTTCAATTGCACAAGTAGTACCATAAGCTTGCCCTTCATGTATTTCTCCACTAATATAGACACACTTGGTTCAAAATCAATTAGGACTTAAAGGGTTGTAATGTAGGCTTTTGGTTAAGGTAGGAATATAATTTGGAAATAGTGACTCAAAAACCTCCCTAAGCACTACAATTTTCAACAATCAAAGCACACTTCCTTTGAAATTTTTCCACCCCTTTCTTCATTTTTCATTTCACCACTTAGTCTTCCCATTATTCACACACTAGTTTTTTTTTTTCATTGCACCGTAACACCGTCGACGGACCGTCGATCGTGTTACGGGCCGTATCTCCAACCGTAACTCAAGTTATTCATTTATAGCACAGGAACCGTAACTCATTCGACAGACCGTCACACGTGTTACGGTCCGTAACACATCACCGTAACACCACCCAAATTTCCAGAAAGTTTACATGGAAATCAATGGTGTTACGATGGGTGTTACGGTCCGTAACACACGTTACGGTCCGTAACACCTCACCGTAACGTCATCCAAATTTCCAGAAAGTTTACTTGGAAATTTAATGATGTTACGATGGGTGTTACGGTCCGTAACACACGTTACGGTCCGTAACACTGAACGACGGCAACCATTTAACAGTTCAATTTTTTTTTTAAGTAACTCCCACATAACAACTTTTTCCAATCATCACCCCCAAACTTAGGCTTTTCGCTTATGTTTGCACTTTCAACGCACTTAAGGAGGTAGGGTACCAAAAGATGGATCAACGAAGGACAAAAGGTTAAAGCTTGTAATATGGTTGCCAAAGAAAAGGTTAAAGGCTCAAAAGGGGTAGATTAGGGAAAATATGCAAGGGTAAGATATTTAAGGCACAAAAGCGGTTCAAGGAAGGCCTAACATCATTTTTCAAACCAAGTGTAGTCTAGGATTTCGCCTTGAAACTCATTCCGGGCAAGTTCTAGACCACAAATAATGCAAAAGAACTCACAAATAAACCTCATCACACATGGCACATGAAAACTCAAGTAGAATATGTATCCAAGAACCAATTGAAACAAATGAACTCAAAAAGTCACTCATAGCCTAAAGAGACTAATTAGTGAAAGTAAAAGCCAAAAATTAAATCTAAAAGTCACAACAAGAAACCTTACTTCAATCATTTTTCTTTTTCAAAAATCAAGAGTTCATATGTTAAGGTTTAAATAAATTGGTACCAAGCAAGCCAAAAATTAGCCAAGGGGTAAAAAATCACATCCCAACACCATTTTTACTCCTAAACTACCTAACTAAGAACGGAAATAAAATAACAAAAGTGACTAATCCACAACATGTAAAAAGAACGAAATTTTTAAAAATTTGAGCAAGTTCCATTTGTAACGTTTATCCACAGCCACACCAACAGTCACAAAATAAGCCCGACAAGGGCACACAATCAAGCATAACCAAAATATAACGTGCTACCACATGCCACCCCCAACTAAAAACATTGCAGTGTCCTCACTGCACAAGCAAAAACTGGACAGTTTTGCAGAAGCAAAAACTGGACTGTTTTTCAGAACTGGACAGTTTTTTCAGAACTGGACAGTTTCGGCAATTTTCAGCAGCTACTGGTTTGGGGCTGTCCGAAAACTCGACCTGCTCAAAACAACTCCAAAAATTCTGAAACTTTGCAGATTAGTCAAAAACCATAAACAAAAATATTCTAAAAAATCAAATTTCAAAAATAATTTAAAATTTTTAAAACGATGGGTTGCCTCCCACCAAGCGCTTAAGTTAACGTCGCGGCACGACGGTTACCTTTTACCACTTTTCCCTCCATTTGGAAGATATGAATTTGCGCCCCAACTTTGAATCAAGATTCCGGTGATGCTCATGAGGCGGTGGTAGGAAAGCAAAGAGGCCAACTCTCGGATGTCGCATTTTGCACTTTTTGGCCTTTGAGTGAGGAATGCCATTTTGTCTTCTTGGCATAGAAAACTTCAAAATAAAAACGCTTTCTTCTTCATATCCAAAATTCTCCATTGGCTTGTTTGGTTCAACTTCCATATCATCAACCAAGCACAATGTTGAAAAATGGTTCGAATGTGGTCCAACGCGCTCAAATTTCAAATTTGCATGAATTTTGACATCCTTACCCATAAATGAACTAGAGTCTTCAAAAATGATTTCATGAACTTTTTATGCAACTCTAGTATCATTTCTTCAATCTCGGCATCATTCACTATTTTTGGATTTGTTGGTTGGTAATTTATCATTAGCTCTTGAAAATCAATAGTGACCACTTGTTCATTGGAAACCAACTTAAAACTACTATCCATGGCCTTTTGATATTGAGCGTCACATGCCTCAATCTTTGCATTCAATTCGGCCTCCAATTTTTGGATAACAATTTCAAGTAACTCCACTTCTTGACTTTGCTCAACATGCATTTTTAGAAATTCTTCTATCATCCGTGAAAATCCATCACGGTGATCCTCATAGAGTTCAAGTTGTTGAGCTTGATTCATTAGCCAATCTTGGCTCATAATATCCACTTTGTCAAATTTTTCTTCATGGTGAGAATCGTCCAAAGCTTGTAAAAATTCTAGCATGGTGAAATCCATGTTTTGGATAGTTTCATCATCTCCACATTGAACTGCTTCCCACCATTTGGCCACAATCTTCCCATATTTTTCATTTCTCGCCATAATGCCATTCAACATTTCCTCAATTTTCTCATTCCGAGTATTGTAGATTTCTTCTTTATGGATTGACTCATTTTCTTCAAGTTGAACCACTTCTTCAATTTCACAACTCTTGTTGTGGTCACAAGAATTTTCGGGTTCATCTTGTAATTTTGAAATCTTTTCTTCCACTACTTCACTTTGAGGAATAGGCACATCCATGGAAATTGAAAATTTTTCATCTTCAAGTGATTTGTTCATTTCCAAAATGGATTGCCCGACGAGTTCTTGTTCCTCCTCCCTTTCTCGGTCAAAGTATGCTTGGAGCAATTCCATGACACCTTCATATCCGGCACTTTGTTCTTCACTTGCTATGTTATTGTCCCTATCAAACTCAAAAACACAACTAGCATTTTTGTTAGAACAACTTGGGGGAGGGGAAACAAAATAATTGGGACAATCACCCCAATGTCCACCTTGACCATCACATATATTACAAATACTCTCATCATAGGATTGAGACGGTGCACACATCTCTCTCCCGGGAGCATTTTCACAATCTTGCCAAAAGTGAGGTCCTCTACAATATGGACATGAGTCATCAAAATATTGACAACTACCATCCAACCAATTTTCATTATATGATGCCATTTTTTTTTTTAGCAAAAGCAAAAACTGGACAGTTTTTTTTTCAGAAACTGGACAGTTTTGCAGAAGCAAAATCTGGACAGTTTTTTTAGAAACTGGACAGTTTTGCAGAAGCAAAAACAGGACAGTTTTTTTCAGAACTGGACAGTTTCTGCAGAAGCAAAAACTGGACAGTTTTGCAGTTTTGGAAAAACTGATCAGTTTTTTTATTTTTTATTTATAATGTAAAGCAAAGAAAGTTTGGACCAAAGCAAGTTAGCTTAAATCCCAAACTAACCCAAATACGCCAAATTGTTCCCCGGCAACGGCGCCATTTTTGATAACGTCCAAATTCACCCTATTAATTAGAATGAGCACGATCGTATGCAAATATAATTTACCCAACTATGAATCGAGGTCGAATCCCACAGAGAACAATATGTAGGCGATTAGGAAAAGTAGGAATTTTCACTTTCTACACTAAGCCAAACACTTGATAATATTTTGGTTTTTTTTTGAGAAAGTTATAACTAATGCAAAAATGTAAACTAACCTAGAAAGCAAGTAAAATGATCAATGGCCACAAGCATGGATACAAGGGAAACTATTCTTTAGTAACGATCCAATGTATTTCATGATTTACAAACAATGGTGAGTTTATATTACGTAGCCTCGGATAATGACTCTAAATTAGCTTCTTCCGAAGACTAACTAGACTACCTAATTGAATATCCCTAAAGCAATTAGGAGCATTAAGAACACCCGAATATGGCTACAAGTGATATCACCTATCCCTAGGTCGATTTTCATTAGATGAGGGTTAACGTTCCAAATTCTTGTTAATTAATCTTTCCCAATCCCGAGTTTACCTCTTCCAAGTTTAAATCGAAATAAATGGGCAAGTCTTAGGGTTAGCTACTCCCTTAAAAAACATTCAAAATGAGATTAATTAAAGAAACAATAACTCACTTCATTATGAATAAAATCATTCAACACATAAGCAAAACAAGAGATTCAATCCAAACTTAAACAATATATACTTCCATAAACAAGGTTCAAGTATTGAAATGAAATACTACACACATAAATATTCAATACAAAACAAGAAATTGAAGAAAGGATTAAGAATATCTCATTAAAGTGCTTCCAATCTTCTCCTCCAATGTGTTGGTGTGAAACCCTAGCCTCCAAGAACTTGTGTTGAGCTGCCAAAGATTGCTATGTTTTCTCCCAAGTTATCATCTTATAGTAACCTAATTCTTTCAAGTTGAAAGAATGACAAATACCCACTGAATTTCGGAATTGCAGATCTGGCCCGTTTTTTGCAAAACTGTCCCATTTGGCCTCTTTTTGACTTAATTTTCACTTGGTTTCTTCCGATCACTTTTAAATCAAATAAAACCTGTAAAATAGATGTAAAGGATATTAAATGCACAATTTTATCAAGCAATATAGCAAAAATATAAGATTAAAGAAGAGATAAATTGGTAAAATACCAACTTATCAGCATCCCTACCAAATAGCTGGGAGCCAATGAGAGCAGCGGTTAGTAATTCTGTCGGCAGTAAAAAAAACTAAAGTTCAACGATGTTAGGGATCGTATCCTTGCTGAGGAGGTACGCATGACAGATTCTGGAGAGGCATCGACGAGTTCTGCTTTTAATGTTGAAAACAGAAGCAGAAATTATGACATAAACTATAACCGAAATAGGGGCAAATCGATGTCAAGGAATGGCAGGGGTCAATCTAGGCCAGGACGAACACTTGAGTGTTGGAACTGTGGAAAACCAGGTCACCTGAAGAAGAATTGCAGGGCGCCAAAGAAGGAGGACAACAAAGGGGCTGGAATCAACTCTGCTACAGAAAGCAGTGGCGATGCGTTGTTTCTATCGGTTGACAGCCCGATAGACTCTTGGGTGCTTGACTCAGGAGCGTCCTTTCATACCACCCCACATCATGATATAATGACAAACTACGTGGCTGGAAATCTCGGCAAAATTTATTTAGCCGATGGAGAGCCGCTAGACGTTGTTGGCACGGGAGACATTAATTTGAAGATGACAAATGGATCCTCGTGGAAGATTACAAAAGTTAGACATGTTCCAAAGCTAATACGAAACCTGATCTCAGTAGGTCAGCTTGATGATGAGGGATATGATCTCAACTTTGGTAATGGGTCTTGGAAGGTGGCGAAAGGTGCTATGGTAGTTGGCCGAGGAAAAAGATTGGCACTCTCTACATGACGACTAGCTGTCGTGATACTGTTGCTGTGGTTGACAACACAAAGAAGACAGATTTGTGGCATTGTCGGTTGGGGCATATCAGCCAGAAGGGGATGAAGCTGTTGGTCACAAATGGCTTAATTTTGGAGTTGAAGACGATGGACCTTCATACGTGTGAGAGTTGCATTCTCGAAAAACAAAAGTGAGTAAGCTTCTCAAATGCAGGCAAGGAGTTGAAGGTCGAGAAGCTGGAATTGGTGCACACAGACGTGTGGGGACCTACCACTGTCCCCTCTCTTGGAGGATCACACTACTACGTGACCTTCATTGATGATTCAACCAGGTGTCACACCCCTTTTTTAACCCGGGTTAAAATTAGAAGTACGACATATTGGAGATTCCTGTTTTGTTTGTTTTTAAGGAGTCGCCACCTAATTATTTAGGGTGAATTAGGACACCTAAAGTTTATTAAAGTTATTTTCTAAAGTGAACTCTGTTTAAGGTCTGTGAAACTTAAGATTCTAGGTAAGGGTTCAAATTAATCTAAAGGGAAGGTATTAGGCATCCTTTAAGACCCATTAACAATGGTTAACCGACCGGACTTTAAATTTAATTAGGCTAAGTGCAAATGTGCTAAAGAGTTGTTAAAATATATAAATGTCTACTGATTATATTCCGATCATTTATTTTTTAAAACGAGACGTTGAAACCACTACGCAATGATTAACGTAAAACTTGTGATGTTGTATTCACTTCTAAAAATATTGCCAACTGAGCAATGAGCATAAGTGCAGCGGACCGCTTGCAATAAAAAAGCTAAGTATTTTGAAAAAAACCTCTAAAAATAGGACTAGTCACTTGAATAAGCATGAATAACGTAGAACTTTGTTTAGGAAAGAAAGATGATATCATACATAAGCAAATCTCCCTTCATTTTTTAAAATGACGTGATGTAACAATGGGTAAAAAAAATCATTTTTTTTTTCAAATTTTAAGTTGAAGCTTACTTAGAATAAAATCCATCTTTTTACTTTGTATTTACTTAATGACGGCTAATATTATGATTAAAACATTTCGGTTATTGCTTTCTGAACTAATCATTTGAGACTAATTCTTATAGGGTCAAGCTCTAAGTAAAATAATCTCATCACAATGCCTAACATCATGGTCAAACAATCATCCAAATAGACAAAGAAAAACCACACCAACAATGCATAAGAAGAAGGATATTGAAAGCTATTAATGGGACGTCTACTGTTTTGTTGTGCCCCTCTCGTTCGTTCTCGGTTTGGATGTGTGATTCGAGAGGGTGAGATATATGAGTGAAGTAGCGGATACGCGCTCAGGTCCTGCGGTGTCGTTGAGTCCCAAAGTAGAACTCTTCGGCTCCGACGTTCATGCAAAGAATGAAAAAAAGAAAATAAGAAAACCATTAGAAGGAAATCTGCTTGTCAAAATTCATAAAGAAACAAATAAAAGTGAACAAGACCACAATGTTATTCTAGTTTCATTAGTCTTTAGGATGTACCACTATTCATGTTGACAACAACATTACGTGAGTAGCACTAAGCAGAGAGGGTTGTTATTGTCAAGCAACAGTTGAAGTGAAATCCATAGTGAGGCTAACACAATATTCTGATTCTTTAATGACCAAATAGTGAAACAGACAAATTTTCCATCAATTCCAAACAGACCACCTTTTGTTATCTGCTAAGCTTCTTGATTAATCATCTATTGTTATTGGACTAAACCCACTGAGAAACATCTACCTTATATACTATTGAAACAAAAAGAAAATTATTAACCAAGTTTAATAAAACTTAATGCAGCAACACGCTTCTCGCAAGGGAAGAATAATATGCTTTACCTAGACTGTCCTAGAAGGATAATATCATTCTAACTTATAAATTTTGCAATGACCCTAATTGAAACAACTTGCCTGTTCATAACAATTCTATTGCATAACCGCAGTTGGACCAGTGCAGTCCCCTTAACACACATGAAACAACTATATGCTTAGTCTGTGGTGCAGTAAAAGAAACTCAAGCGACATTATTTACACAAATAAATTGCATAAATTAAACTTGTCACTTTTAATCCTTTAAAACACAATTTCTTTCTTGTTTTATAAGATGATCCTCAGATGAGGGTGATCTCTACAGGTCTGAGACAAAAGGATCAAAGCACAGTTATAAACGACTGAACAAGCTACTTCTCAAATTTTAAACTCATCTACTAAATGAGAAACCAATTTAGTAAAGTAAAGACATGTTCTAAATTTCTGAACTTGACAAGACAGTTTTGCTAACTCTGAGCTTGTTCCTCTAGTTGAACTAACACTAAATAAACCAATTTCATATTCATCATTAAGTTACAGATGATTGCATTAAACAGGAATCAATTCTCAAGTGTGGACTCAATCATAGTTTTAAGAATAAAGAGTTCAAAGGGGATGCAATTGAAATGTAACCTACTGTGATCCAAACAGGAGACTGCTACATTTATTTGGGATGAAATACAGTAAAGGGAGAGTTATTGACATTGTCGAATACCTGGTTTATGGATGCTACTCAAAGAATCATAAGTTGCTAACATATGTATTTGGCATTTAAGAACAGCAAGGAAACTAGGGACAAACATATACATCAACTATATATTTTTTTAAAAAAAACTATAACGACAAGTTCTTGAAAATGAACTAAGCGTTATGATTTTACAACAGAAGCGGGAAAGATAAACAAAAGGGAAGGACTAGAAGGCTGTTGTTATTTTTACACACTGATATCGTAGACATCCTCATATATTATAGATAAAACATGGTATTGATCCTTGTTGGACTTTAAACAGAGGAGATTCAAACAATACGCATAATCAACTCGAACAAAGACGCGCTGGGCTAACTAACACATATTCATGCTTACAGGATGAAATGATCATATAAGACCCAGTAGTTTGAGCCAATCTAAATATGCCGAACATGTTCAACTATCAAATAAGGTAGAAAACATTATCCATCCGGCAATAATCAACATGCTTAGTAACCAACTACTCTAGCACATACAATCCTATTAAGGCAAATTAACTATATGATACAGTTCCGATATCTCGGCAAACTGGACTAACGAAACATACTTCGCAAAATACTTAATCACCATGCTAAATCATAATCGCTCTAAATTAAACTAACTTAGCTACATAAGTCTGTATATAACAAAATTAAAGGCAGAGAGAGAAGGAGTATTTCTGACCTGTTTTGGGTACAGTGAACAGGGCGCCGAGGTCGTCGAATCTACTCTCTCGTTATGAATAGACCCAAGTACGACGAGCGATTCGAACCTCAGATTGAAACGAACCAACAAGTCAAAATCCCAATAGAAACAGAAATAGTACACTCTTTCTTTAGAAAATAAGTTGGTTACTTCAAAATGGTCTTCAGATTCTAGCAATGACTACCAAAAGACCTCTGAATTTTCATGCTCTTGAATTCGAAACGATGACGCTGAATCCCCTTCCTCAAAATCTGATAAATCCCCCAAAATACCGAAAATCCCCTCAAATCCTCATAATCCCTTTTTTAAAACGATGTTCAGTCCCAAATCTTATAATTTTAACAGAAGGTTTTTTTCTTCCTGATTTTAAAATAAAAACAAGACTAAAGTAGAAACGAAGCTTAAGACTTGAGGACAGGAAAACTTGTGTATCCTCCCAAAACCTGAGAAAATCCCCCGAAATTTTTATATGCTTGACTTCGAAAAAATAAAAGAGCGAACAGAAATAAGGTTTGGAATTTTCAAAACTCCTCTCAAGGAAACCGTCCCATTTTTTTCTTCAAAAAACACTGAATCCCCCCAAATTTATAGGGCTTTTTGTTTGTATTAAAGTAAGGATAGGAGCGTATGAGAGAGACGGGAGCGGGGGACAGGCGTGAGTGGGGAGGCGGAGAAGAAGGAGGAAAAGGGGGAGAGAGAGGAGCGGCGGAGAGAGGCGGGAAAGGAGGAGAAGAAGAGAAAGAGGAAGAAAGGGGTGCGGCGTGGGTATGGAGGAAAATGAAAAGAGGGAAAGGGTTTCCCTTATTTTGGGCGAAAATGGGCTGGACCCAGTCCATTTGTGGACTGGGTCAAATTTTGGACTGAGTATTGAAAGAATGGACTAGAATTAAAACATGGACTGGTCTAAAAAAATTGAGATAGAAAATATGGTCTAGTCCAAAAATATTAGGAGTTAATCGGACTTTGATTTGGGGTCCGGTAAGTCAAAATACGGACCGAGTGCAAGAAATAGTTCGGCTTTTAAATTTGGATAAGAGACCCATTCCGATTAACGATGTACTAAGGGTGCCAGAATATCACCTAATACGGAAATATGTAATTATAAAAGATCCGGATAATAAAATTATATGATGTTGCAATGACCGTGCAATAAACATTTAATAACAAACAAACGCTGTCATTTAAATGTGTGAAATAAATGCGATGTGTATGCGGAAGCTGGTAGAAACGTTGAGAAATGCAAGTTTCAACAATACTAAATAATAGCAACAAATAAATAGCGGTAATAATACTGCTAATAATGATAACAATAATGATAATGCTGATGATAATGGTGATAAAAAATAATAATAGATATAATAATAATAGTGGCTAACAAATATGGATAACTAATAACAAAATCACAATAAGAATAATTAATAATAATAATAAAGATGATAATAATTAACAATAATAATAATAAATAACAATTATTGATAATAACAAAATGATAATAAATTAATAACAATAATACTGGTAATAATAAAATAATAATGATAATAATAATAAAAAATAACAAATGATGATAATAATAATAATAAATAACAATTATTGATAAAACAATGATAATAATTAATAATAAAATAACGATGATAATGATGATAAATAATTGATAACAAAAATAACGCTGATAATAATGACTAGTAATTAATAATAATAATAATAATAATAATAATAATAATAATAATAATAATAATAATAATGGAAATAACAAGAATGATAATAATAAATGACAATTAGTAATAAATGATAATTTAAGAATAATAATAATAATAACAATAATAATAATAATGATAATAATAAACTGCAGAAGAATAAAAGACTAATAATTATAGTAAAACTTAAATGCATATTTTTTAATTTCTCGAAATACCAGAAGTATAAATAGGTACTTCGGAGGAGATGCGGGACAAAATTAGGTGTCAACAGTATATAGAAAGTAAGGATTTACAAAGTGTTGTCTTGTAATTAATTTAACGATTCCCAACCCGAAAGTGAAATGACGATGAACATTTAAAATTTGTGATAAATTAATACTTGTAATGTTAAAAATAAAAGTAGCGAATATAAATAGCAGTGAAAATAAAGTATCTAGCTCGTCAATAAATTTAGACGTCTGAATGAAGAGAATTAAATAAAGGAGGGACAAAATTGGGTGTCAACAGATGCCCCTCTTCGACCGGAGGTGATGTAAGAATCTTCGGGCGAAGAAGTTGACGTAGTAGCCAATTTTGTTTGGACCGACGAGTATGAGTTTGTAAGAAAGTATGATTTAGGAAAATTGATGGAAAATATTATGAGGGCCGAAGGAATTATGGAAAATTATGGCCGAATCTCAGTTTCGAGTTGCCTATATATCTCGGGCTGCACGAGAATCAGGCCATGTGTAGTTCGAAAGTTTTTTGTGGATTCACAATGTTGCAGAGGTTGTAGACAGGTGACGAGAACGTTCAAGAATGGAACACATGCTTATAGCCTCCTAATTATAAATGTGGCGCGCAACACACCTTTGAGTAGGATTCTAATGGGCACGATGTAAATTCTTCAAAGATGCCCCAGTGTCGAGTTATGGAGACACTGGGTGTAGAAAGGAATATGAGGTTGTGAGAAGAGTAGATTTAGTAGAGTTTTAGCGGAGGATGTGAAAGAGAATTTTAACCTACGTATCACGTGTTTGTGGACATAGGCGGAATTGAGTTCGAGAGTAGATTCGTGACCTTTGCTTGTGAGTTTGGTATTCCTCTTTAGCAAATTTGCCCCAGTTCACTGCGTAAGATAAAGTTCCACGTTGTGTTGCGTCTCTGCGGGTTGTACTTTCTGCCAAAACTGAAATTCATGTCAAAATTAGTAATAAAGTTGAAATTATAAAGAGTGTAAAATGATAGTAAATATGAGTGTGGGAATGAAAATGTAGCCGTGTGGCTAATGTTGTCTCTGGTTGTCTTCAGGGACTTGAATGAATGCGTGACGCGTATGCTGAGGATGTGATAATATCTCTAGTTGCATTTGAAAACGATAGTGATAAGGTCTCCGGCTGTCTTCCGGGACTCGATGATAAATGATATCTGCGAATTTTAAGGTAAATTCATTAAAGTGATAAGGTAGATGATGAAATAAAGGAATGAAGTAAGGAGTAAAATAAGTGTATAGCCGTTCGGCTTATGCAGGTGAGGCCGTGTAGCCATGCGATGTCTCCGGTTGTCTTCGGGGACTTGATGATATGTCTCCGGTTGTCTTCGGGGACTTGATGCTACGTCTCCGGTTGTTTTCGGGGACTTGATGCTACGTCTCCGGTTGTTTTCGGGGACTTGATGCTATGATGTAGCCGTTTGGCTTATGCGGGTGAGGCTGTGTAGCCATGTGATGTCTCCGGTTGTCTTCGGGACTCAATGATATGCCAGGAAGGTGTGGGTTTACTTTATGAAAAATAAATCCGATGTGTTTAATGTATTCAAAAGATGGAAAGCCATGGTTGAGAATGAAACAAACCTCAAGTTGAAATGTTTGAGGTCCGACAACGGCGGAGAATACATTGATGGTGATTTCAAACGGTACGATGCCGATAATGGGATCAAGATGATGAAGACTAATCCTGGAATACCGCAACAAAATGGAATAGCCGAAAGAATGAACCGAACATTGAATGAGTGTGCTCGGAGTATGAGAATACACTCTGGACTACCTAAGACATTCTGGGCAGATGCAGTCAATACCGCGACCTTCTTAATTAACTGAGGACTGTCAGTTCCCTTGGATTTCAGAATTCCAGAAGAAGTCTGGAGTGGCAAGAAGGTAAATCTTTCATTTCTGAAAGTGTTCAGCTGCTTATCATATGTTCATAATGATGATACGGCTAGAAGCAAGCTTGATACAAAATCAAAGAAGCGTTACTTTATTGGCTATGGTGACACCGAGCTTGGTTACCGATTTTGGGATGAACAAAATCGGAAGATCATCCGAAGCAGGAATGTTGTCTTCAACGAAGAGGTACTGTACAAAGACAAGTTGCAAAAAAATTCAGAATGTCAGGACTAGGAATCGGAAATAGTCGATATGAGGGACTTCCCGACACCTGAGCCGCAGCCAGGTACAACCGAGGTAGAGGAACAAACAATCCGAGAAGATGCTGATGAAAGTGCCGATTCTGAAACAAATAAGCAGACGCCAATCACAGAACTGCGTAGATCATCCAGGATCAGGAAGCCGATTCACAGGTACTCTTTATCCCTCAACTACATTCTACTCACTGATAGAGGGGAGTCGGAATGTTATGAAGAAGCAATGCAAGTCGATGAATCGACCAAGTGGGAGCTGGCAATGAAAGATGAGATGGATTTACTATTGGTAAATCATACATGGGAGTTAGCCGAGTTGCCAAAGGATAAAAGGGAATTGCAAAACAAATGAGTTTATCGGATAAAGGAAGAACCCAATGGAAGCAAGCGTTATAAAGCAAGGCTAGTTGCAAAGGGATTTCAACAGAAAGAAGGCATCAACTATACGGAGATCTTCTCTCCCGTAGTCAAGATGGTGACTATCAGAACTGTTCTTGGACTGGTAGCAAAGGAAAATCTACATTTGCAACAGATGGACGTGAAAACTGTATTTCTTCACGGTGATCTAGACGAGGAAATCTACATGCGACAGCCGGAGGGATTCAAAGTCAAAGGAAAAGATAATCTGGTTTGCAAACTTCAAAAGAGTCTGTACGGACTAAAACAGGCTCCAAGACAGTGGTATTTAAAGTTTGACAGCTTTATGAAGAAAGCTGATTTTTCAAGGTGCGAGGCAGATCACTGCTGTTACTTCAAGAAATTTGAAGACTCGTACATGATACTGCTACTCTATGTCGACGACGTGCTAATCGTAGGAGCAAACCTATAGGAGATTGATCGGTTAAAAAAAGGGTTATCGGAAGAGTTCGTAATGAAAGATTTAGGAGCTGCAAAGCAAATCCTTGGGATGAGAATCGACCGAAGCAAGGAGGGCATCAAACTCTCACAAGAATAATATGTGAGGAAATTTATCAAAAGGTTCAACATGCATGATGCCAAGCCAGTCAGCACTCCCTTGGCCGGACACTTTCGGTTGTCAAAGGATCAGTCGCCGACAACCGAGGATGAGAAGAAGCAGATGGACAAGATACCTTATGCATCTGCAATCAGCAGTCTTATGTATGCAATGATATGTATAAGGCCAGACATTGCACATGTAGTGGGAGTTGTCAGCCGATTTATGAGCAATCCGGGAAAGCAACACTGGGAGGATGTGAAGTGGATATTCAGATATCTGAAAAACAGCTCGAGTTCAGCTCTGTATTTTCGAAAATAAAAAATAGAATTGCAAGGGTATGCTGATGCTGATAACGGTGGTGATGTTAATAGCAGAAAGAGCACATCCGGGTATGTTTACACCTTCAGAGGTACTGCAATCTCTTGGGTTTCCAAGTTGCAAAAGATAGTAGATCTCTCTAGTTGTGAGGCTGAGTACGTTGCTGTGACGGAGGCCACAAAGGAAATGATGTGGCTACAATCTTTTCTGCGAGAATTGGATCAGGACCACAAGGGAAGTGTGCTATATTGTGATAGCCAAAGTGCCATTCATTTGGCAAAGAACCTGGTCTACCATGCTCGAACGAAGCACATACAACTCTGGTACCATTTCATTAGATTAGCTTTGGAAGATGGAGCGCTAGTGCTTGAGAAGATCGCAGGGAGTCAGAATCCAGCAGACATGCTGACAAAGGCAGTGACGATAGACAAACTAAAGCTATGCTCAGCCTCAGTTGGCCTGCACGAAGTATGAAACTAGAAAAGAGCTGCTGCATCGATCAAAGTGTGAAGACAAATTAAAATTAGTCTTCAAGTGGGAGATTTGTTGGGTCCATCCCCTTATTTTGAGGAAGAAAATACCTCTCTTATTTTAGAGAACAAAACACTTCCCTTGTTTTGAGGAAGAAAACAGTTCCCTTGTTTTGAGGAAGAAAACATCTTCCTTGTCTTTGAAAAATTGTCAAGTGCTTGCTTGAGTCACTAATGACATCAATAGGTTCATCTCATACCTATAAATAGGGAAGCTTTCTCATTTGCTAGACACACCAAAAATTGAAGAAGACAACACATCACAAAGACAGAAAAAATCTAAGAGAAATACTCTTAGTGAAAAGCCTAAGTAAGATAAAGTTTTTTGAGAGAATTTTTAGTAAAAAATTCTTGAGCGAAATTGGGATTGGGGTTGTGAGGTTGAGTGTTGTAAACACTTGTAATATTTCTTCTTTAATAAGATCTGCAGCAGAAACGTGGACGTAGCTCTCACATTGAGGGTCAACCACTATAAATCTGTGTGTGCTATTTATTGTTCGCTTACTCACGGCGTAAGTAGGTTCTGTTTAAGGAGGTTGGTATTTAAGTGGTCCAGCTGTGACCCTCCAATCTTTCCTGGGAACCTGCTTACAAAGGTTGGATTTGGGATTCAAATTCCTAACACATAAAATCTAGTATACATAAAATTGCTATGTATAAGCTGGGTTGCATATGACAAACTATTCACCAAGAAGAGAGTTACCATTCACATGAAAAAGAACATTGCCTAGCAAAGCCATGCATTATGGAAAGCTAAGATGCCAATAAAGAAGAAAGCATGAAATAGTAAAGTGGAACAAACATAAATTATATGAACCAGGTTGATAAGTGCTCCTTCTGTTCAATATTACTTATCCACTATACTAAAAATAAAATAATTGGTCTATTTTCCTCTAAATTTCAAAATCATTTGATATTATTTATATAAGTTATATTTTAAGGTATATGTTGTGCATTATTTTACCTTCTTTAGTTTTATATTAATTATTTTGAAGTTTTCGTGCAAAGTACGTGCATCTTTTTATTTATGCACGTACGTACATAAAGTCTAGTATACATAAAATTGCTGCATATATGCTGAGTATGACACACTATTCACCAAGAAGAGAGTTACCATTCACATGAAAAAGAACATTTCCTAGCAAGGGCATGCATTATGGAAAGCTAAGACGCTGATAAAGAAGAAAACATGAAATAGGAAAGTGGAACAAACATCAAATATGAACCAGGTTGATAAGGAGTCTTTTGTTCACTATTACTTATCCAACGAATAAATAAATAAAATATTTGATCTATTTTTCTCTAAATTTCAAAATCATTTGATATTATTTATATAAGTTATATTTTAAGGTATATGTTCTGCATTATTTTAGCTTCTTTATTTTTATATTAATATTAATTATCTTGAAGTTTTCGTGCAAATTTATTTATGCACGTACATAGAGTACTCATGCTAAGCACGAGCCAATGTTCATATATTTTGGTTGATTTTCTTGGTCCTGGAATTTTCTCCAACTCCCCTACATGATATTTATCATTTATTATACTTCATAATGGTCATGTTCTTGTGTTTCAAGATTGTCCTTTCCGGTTACGACTTACGAGATCGTAATTCATCCTTTACTTCGTTGTTACGTACTTCTCATGGCTTTTACCTTCCAAAAATTCATGGAACGTCTCCGATAGTCCATTACTATGGTGATGTACGTGGCATGCTCATTCTCTGAAAGTGCGGGGTGTAACACCTGTCCCGTCCTTTCTATAGTTTTTATTCCAATAGAGGTCTATAGACCGTCAGGTGATGTAGCCTTGTCGGCTTCTATTCTTTTGTGTACAATATATGTAGCAGCCTAACTATCTTGCACTGTTCTTCTGCATGTTGTGTATATTTGCAAACTGTATAGAGTTTTGATGTTTCCCTTTTATGAGATCAGTTTATGCCATTTATGGGTCCTTGACGTTCAGTATGGTTCAGATACGTATTTAGGGGTGTTTGGTTGCTAAAGGTAAGACGCTCGTCAGGACTCATCGGTTTGGGATCGTGACACTTTTCGTAATAATAGCTTTTTCGTGATATACTCCCCCTATTTTTATAGGGTTATATTTGCTATCTACCTATAAAAACTTTTAGAATTTTATAGGGTTATATTTTCCATTATTCCCTTATTCATTTTTGCTTACTTAATACTTCACATATAATATGTAGACAATTTAAGAAATTTGATTATGTTAGTGTCATGTTTTAATGATGATAGTTTTACTTGTGTAGGTATGGAAATAAAATCAAATAAGGGAAGCAAAGATATTAAGGGAATCATAAAGTCATCTATTATTTATGACAACTGCAATCAAATCTTAACAAGGAAGAATTCAATCAAGCCATAATTGAAGGTGATTGTGGCTAATAAGGGAAGACAAGCTATCAAGGAGAATAGTACAAGATCAAATCATATTTAAGATAACTACAATTATGACGATTTACATCAAGCTTAAAGCTCCCAAATCAAGCGCGAGTCTAGGAGATTTTCCTTCCTTTGAAGGAACATGAATTGCTACTCAAAGCAGATTTAATGGAACAAAGAATCTGCTCCAACAGCTCTAACTTTATTGTTGGAATATAGGATCCTCAATATTCCTATTTCCGAGGATCAAATCTCTTGGGCTGCTTCTCTGATTTCAAGAGCCAAAAACGACATCAAGCTACCAGCTATTTAACGAGATTCTACCAGACGAAGGAAATATATCTTTGTCTCATTCTCTCAAGTTCTCTGCTTTATTTTTCATAAACATTGTATTTCTGAGCGATCTATAGTGTAAACAAAAAGAAAGAAGAGATAAGTATAGTTTGTGAGGCATTGTATCAAAAGATTACGAGTGTTTTGAGTGTAGACATATGAGCTCCATTCAAACAACTATTATATCAAATCTTTCACAAAAAAACTGCACAGAACACTCTTGCAGCCCAAGGGGGCTGGATTAGGATTGACATTGAATCTTAACCGATATTAAATATTTGGTGTCATTTACCTTCTGCATTTTACTTTAGCATTCACTGAGTTTATAGTCAACTACTGGTCTACCTAGTTGACTAGCCAATCGAAAAAGTTACAATTCCATCCTCCCCCTACCCCAACCAACCCTCGCACTTTCAAATTAGCATACAAATACAAATATCTTCACTTTGCCATGGAATGTGCGGATTCACTTGCTAAATATGAACATTATTGGATCTTTATTTGTACGATCTTCTCTTTTCTCACTATCCTTTATAACTTTATTTGTCTATGAAAGTGGGAGAGTTAAGAGGTTAAATATAACTTCGATTCTCATTACAAGAATTAAGGTAGCTTTACTGTTTATAGTTTTCAATCGCTAGAAAGTTGTGCTTTTACATGTTCTATCACAAGACCATGAATATACAAATTAGTACTTACTTCGTTTCAATTTATGTGAACCCATTTGACTGGGCACAGAGTTTAAGAAAGTAGAGAAGACTTTTAAACTGGTGGTGTAAAATTAGTCATATATATATATATATATATCGTGTGACTATAAATCATTGCATAAAAGTAAATTCTTTCCAAATATAAAAAGAGGTCATTTTTTTTACGCAGACTAATAAGGAAATTGGTTCACATAAATTGAAACAGAGGGAGTATATTTTTTCGATTAGATTGCTTGTGTGATTAATGATCAGTTATGTTGCCAAGAAAAAAAAAAAAGCGGCGTTGCTCACCATTTTGTGTCATGAGAAGTCGTATCAAAGATTGTTTTTTTTTAATTAAAGTTTCTTCATTACATAGATTAATTAACAATATGAGTAATTTTCTACTCAACCGCGTTAAGCGCGGACATATTCACTAGTTGCAAAATATGTCCAGTGGATACTTGCAATGCAACTTTTGCATGGATTGGAGGTTGATTATTGGATTATGAATTTGCAGATTCTTGTAGTAATAATTGTACATGCTACTTCAAGAAATTGTGTAATACATATATTCAATGATGCAGGGACTATTGGAGGAACACCAAAGATAAATGATTGTTAAGCTGCTTGCGGAAGAATCACAGCCTGTGAGGAACTCTTTTTCTTCCTACAATGTAATGGGAGAAAGAGAAGTTGAATAAAATGATGGTTATTGCGTGTTTGGTTAACAGAATATCTTTAAACAATTGGGAAGCCACTACAAGAAGTCTAAGCATGGGCCAAGGTTTTGTGATAAATTAGATGCAAGTGCTTTTGATTTTGACGAGGAACACATTTTACTCTCAATGGACCAAAGCTCACACGGAAGTTCACTTAGTAAGGTTGCCAAAATGTTATATCATTGTCAACATGCTGGTCTGAAGTGAGCTTTGCCTCTTCATAGGCTGGGTAAGGGAGGTGATTTGACTGATGACACAGGTCAGGGAAAGATCATGCAGTACAATGGGTTCTTAGCTCAGCTGTTATATTCACAGTTTGATAAAGAGGAGATCGTTTGTTGATCTATGGGATCAAGAAATTAACTGTGGAGGTACTTTATTAGGAAGAAAGGGAATACCTTACAACTATTTCAAAACTTCGGGGTACTAAGCAGCAATATGTTCTCAAGGACAAAGGCTTCCTCTTCACAGCATGCAACACTACAACTGTAAAATCCATATATGATGAATTGATGATCACTGTTACTTTGACATAGATGGGGGGCCAAAGTCTGAAGGGAACCTCATGACATATTGCAGTACACAGATGGCTTAGAGATTATATGAGGTTCCTTCTGCTCACTATATCATCATCAGGGGTATATCATTTCAAAGAACCATCAGGATTTATGTGGTCTATTCAATTTCTGTTGCTCTTGGTTTTTAGGTAACAAAAAAGGGCTAAGATTTTCCAAATTATCAAAGCTCATGTTATTATCACATCTTCCTTTTCAAATGATTGGTGCACAAGTAGTCTAATGTTGATCACAATTTTTTTTGTATTGTGCTGGTTCTGATGAGATGTTAGCATAGATTTAGGCTTCAAATAACGATTTTATCTAGTCTCACATAAACTTGATTTTACAAACTCTAAAGAAAGATTCTTCCCTGTACATCATATGAACTTTAGAGCATGAGCTAAAGTTCATATGTCATTCCTATGTTTAACATGTGCTTGTGAGGGACATCAAACACCTTATTCCTCTGCCTCTTGTTCCTATTTAAAAAGTTATAACAATAATTTATTACAACTTTCTTGACCATACTAGATTCCTCTTTGGCTATCACATCGCGGACCCCTTCAAGATGAACCACCGCGTTTTGCAGGGCTCTATCTAGCACTTCAAGTTCTCTATCTTTTACTGATTCTTCCTCCTGTTGTTCACTTATGAACTCCCTGAGCCTCTCAAGTAGTGAGCTTTCAAATGGCTCTTGGCTGTTGCGAATATCATTATCCGTATGTCACCACACAGTGGAAAACATACAAGTCAGCTGGATGCGCTCGACTGAAAATGAATCTTTTTCCCGTTGGAGATTCACTCATAGGAAGTGACTTGAAGGACACAAACAGAAGTACAGAATGCACGGCAGGCACATTTGTTAGGTAGTGCTTGAAAATAGGTGGAATACCGTGGACAATATCTGAATGGAAGATAGCAAGTCCTGGTAAGCGATGACAATTTACCCGAGTCATTGTTTCTTCCACATTATTGACTGAGATACTCTGGTCTAGCTCAAAGTTGTATATCTTCCTGTACACATAATTCCATATGTACATAATTGACATAAGGAACAAGGCAAAAACAAGCTGCATATATCCCCCTTGATTAAACTTATATAGCACGGAGCTGAAATAGATAAACTCAACCCCACCAATAACCAGACAATAGGCCATCACGATGAGGATGTGAGTTTCCCAGATCAGAACCATAACTAATACAATGAATAGTGATGTCAAGCTCATCACAAGCACAACAGCTATTCCTGTAATTGAAGAACAAGACAATTAATCTAACTTACTCATAAGATTTTTTTTTAAAAAATAGTTACAATGCAAAAAGAGGTTATACCATAAGCGTCCCCAATCCTTTCAGTAGTCCTGAATCCAAGAGTAATGGCGATGCAGGCTAACATAAGAAGATAATTGACTTCCGGGATGTAGACTTGTCCTCGGTGCTTGTTCGATGTATGAACAATTTGAACACGAGGGAAGCATCCCCACGGGAGGGACTGTTGAATTATCGAAAACGTCCCAGAAATCATAGCTTGACTCGCTATTACTGAGGCTAAAACCGCCACCACAAAAGTTGGCCAATATACAACATCTAGGAAAAGAAAGCATTAAATGTTAATAACTTTTGCCACCACAAACCACCACACACAACATCAATAATCTCATTATTTACGGATGGTTACTTATAGGTGATAAGATAATTAATGTATAAATTCATTGGTATTGTCTTGTTATAGAAGTTGAATTCGTATGTCAATTATGTGCTTACGTGGTATGGACTTGAAAAATGCATCAGCGACAAACTGACTATTCTTCCTTAGAAAAGAGGCTTGTCCAGCATACGCTACAATTAGAGCTGGATATGTTACACAACACATGCTTATTTTTATAGATCGAATAGTGAAATGGCCGACATCTGCAAATAGCGCCTCAGTTCCTGCAATTGATCATTAAATATTAAAAGTTGGAGCAAAAGCCAGTACTTTTTTTTTCCTCTCTGCTTTCATTTCCTCTTTAATTAAGAGTAGTAAATTTGAAGGGCTCCTAACAAAGAATGGTTACCTGTTATTGAGAGAACTGTACCGCCAAGAGAAATCCAAGCATTCTTCTTGTTTCTCTTGAAATAGTCTAAGATATATCGGGTTAACGGCTTTCACAACTTTTGCATCGTACTTAACCAAGTTATAGATGCCAATACTACCAATCAGTGAAAACCAAAGACAAATTATTGGCGCAAAGATTATTCCAACTTTGTCTGTTCCTAGTCTTTGCACCATGAAGAGAAGTACTAAAATAGCAATTGCTATCCAAACTACCCCCTCTGCATCTCAAAAAAAGTAAAAATTATTAACAACCAAGTGAGATAATATGCATGTTAATTCACTGATTTTGTATTTTTTAATAGAACAACTTGCAAATTACCTTCTGTCACGGCTGAACTTGCTTTTTTTAGACCTCCCACAGCAGACAATACTGCATGCATCTTTTTCTAGTTTAGATAATAATGAAATTTAATTTAATTTGCTGCAGATCAAATATGGTAAAAGAACCATGCCTGAAATGCAGGGAGTGAGAACACTGTCCGCAATGACCATGGAAGTACCGAGCATCGCGGCAAGGAGAAGAAACAACTTCCAAGTTTTGCTGTTTTCGAGCTTATATTTGAGTCTTAAAGCCAGACGATTGGCATCATTTGGCAACTCCTGGCTGCAAGTCGACAAGTCTCCGTCTTCTGCTCCTTGACTTAGAATTAAGCCCACATTTGCATGTCGACATATCAAAGAATACAACGCAAATGTACCTCCTGTAAAACAAAAAATTATAGTTAGTTTTGATAGAAAAATAATTCAGGTAGTGAAGTGAGCTATTTAGTAATTTGGTTTATCTGCTTCGGTACATAGAACTATAAGTTCAATTACCTTGCACTACAAAGTAACACATATGCAGCTATGAAATTTTAACAACATACTTTAGAACCATGATTAACACCTAACAACAACTACGGAAAAAACTTCATATTCAATATGATGTACTTCATAGCTACAGGTAAGCGGGGATTTGTGATAAAAGATGAGATGGAGGATTAATGACCTTCTCCATTGTAAGTGGCTCGGAGAACGATGAAGATATATTTGATGAGAGCTATTAGGGTGATGGTGTAGAAAATGATGGAGAGGACCCCAATTATATCGTCCTCGTGTTTAATTCCTTCAGAGAATGTGGCTGAGTAAACGTAGATGGGTGAGGTTCCCATATCTCCGTACACCACCCCCAGGCTATGGAATGCTGTTCCAAGTTCTCCATATAGTAGTGTCATGCTTTGAATAGCCATTTGTACATATAACACCCACCACTTGGATGCCTGATAAATTAAAAGCACACATATAAATATTTCACGTTAGGATGAAAATAAACATAATTTCTTGATCGAGTATTGGAAAAAGCAAATATCTAGAATGGCATTATCATGCTTATTAAACTACTATCTAAAGGATGAAAACTTTAATAGAACTATTCTCTGGGCACATGCGCAACCATTAATAAGTAATTGTTTTATAAAGCCGTGTGAATAATATTTAATTATATGTTTGAGTATATAAAATGAATATTATATACAATATATCTTATGTTTAAAGCAGTCAAACTTACAAAAGATAATTTAGAGGAAATCACAGAAATCTTGATTCAAATGAATTTGGTTAATGTAAGGTAATCAAACTTAGTTGTTGTCGTACAATTGAGAAAGTCATAGTAGTAATTTGTATCTCTATGAACCCATCTTTCTCAAAATTCTTCTCATTATTGCTAAATAAAGTGATAACGTTGAATTTATTATAGTCTTTGTTGCTCCCAAGCCACGGACCAAAGAAGTTGAAGGATCAAACACTCTTGAGCATAAAAAAAAAAAAAAAAAAAAGATCAAACACCTGCCTCACCTGCCTCAGCAGATATATAATATCAAATGTCATTCAGATTAAAAAAATATAAAATTAGTACCTGTAATTTTATAAGAGAAAGATCATACTGGCTTCAAATAAAAAGAAAAGAGTGTCATTATTAATATTAAAGCAGAATAGCCACTTAAGTAAAATAGATAAACAACAATAAAAGCAGTTCAAACTTGTCAGATTAAAAGCATGCTAAATTAATAAACAACATTATAACAAAGAAAATTATTTTAACTCACCTATAACATTTTTATAGTACTGGGTGGGATTATGTATTGTTCCTGGAAACTTCGCATATATGCTTTAATGTCTCTTTTATCTTCATATAAATTCATGGATATATTTTCCTCAACTATTTTTGTAGTTCGAGTAGAACAAAACAAATCATCAACAGAGATAAAATGAAAAAACACCTCTCTTTCCTTCGTGTCCATTTGTATTGCCAAAACGTTCAGTGATTTAGTTGGGACATCCGCAGACGCTATGTATAAATTAGAGGACTTGAAGAGGTGTGTAAAATATTATTATATGATGAAAAAGGTTTGATGACATAAGCAAACCTTTTCGGATGTGCGGACATGCATGCTACCGGACTCCATTTCTACAATAGTAGCCTCTGGTAAAGTTTGCTGAGGAACTTCCTTCATGATCAATTGTCGTTGTTGTGGGACTTCCTGAATGCTGATGATATCCATAGTGCGAGACAGTGACCTGATTGATACATATAAGATATATTAGGAAATGCATGACAAACTGATGCAGTAGTAAAAATACTAGAAATTTTAGAAAGAGACAATGACCTGCATACCTTAATCAAAACTACACCTCTGTGTGATCTGAATATTTTGGGGACTAAAGTATTACTCACTGGTTGTCACAGCCAAACCAAATGGCCTATATATAAGGGGATTGGCAAAAACAATCTTCCAATTTTTTCTTTATTTATTTCTTCCTCCTTTGGTTTAAACTTTTAATACTCTTTATAATTTATCTTTTAGACTATATCAGTACTATATAGATATTGAACGTAAGTGAATCGCATAAAAAAGGGACAATGAGTAAGTAATTATTATGGTAGGAACCCATCAATTTCTAACCTCCAAAATTTTTAACCCAGTCCCATCATTTGTAGTAAATATTCTCTTTTCAACTTGTTCCTCCTGTGCACTTATGAGCTAGGCCACCACTAGGGTTAATTCGTCAAAAAATTACATTTTGAAATATTTTAACTTCTTCGTAGGTTTATGCGTCAGAAAGTCAAATATTCCGCCAATTGCCCAAAGAATAATTATATTCACTAGTCAAATAAAAAAAAATGTACAATGTGTAAACACTGTATATTTTATGTATATTTTTCTTATTTTTTAAAAATTTACATTTGCGGGTTATTTTTTTGGTGAATGATTATTTATGTCAATATCTCTTCTTCTTTTTATAATGCACGTGAAGGATAGTGTATAACTTTTTGTGTGAATTTGGACTTATATTATTCAAGTTTTTTTTTTAAATCAAATAAATTTACTTGTTTAAAAAAATAATGAACAAAACACTAATTCCTTTAATTCAATTTGTGTGTCGTATGTTGACACCCAATTTTGTCCCTCTCCTATTTCATTTACCCGGGTTTCTAAATTTACTGACGAACTAAATACTTTATTTTCACTACTATTATTTTCACTACTCTTATTTTTAAACATTACGAGCATTACTTTATCACAAATTTTAAATGTTCGTCATCGTTTCATTTTCGGGTTTGGAATCATTAAATTAATTACAAGACAACACTTTGCGAAATATTTACTTTGCTACATATTAATTATTTATTGTCTTTACATAATATATATTATACCAATTATTAAATTAGAAGCCCAAAAATAATTAAAATAGCGGAGGAAGGACCAACATTTTTTAGCCAAATTAATGGCCCAAAATACAAATACAATATCATTTTCATACCCAAATAATTAGGCCACATCTTTAATACTCAGCCCATACTTTCAACCCACATTTAAATTAATAGGCCAGCCCAAACGGACCAGCCCAATCCTATTCATTACCCGCGACCCGGTCCGGCCCAACTCCCCTATCTTAACCCTAATCCCCTAACCCTTTTCTCCTATCTTCTTCCGCCTCCTTCTCTCCTTTTCCCCTCATCTTCTTCAGCTCTCTCTCTCGTTCCACTCTCTCCCATACCCCCACGTTCTCCCCACCTTCATCTCTGCCATCTCACTCTCTCCCATACCCCCACGTTCTCCCCACACCCACGCCTCTGCCATCTTTCCTGACACTCCACCATGCCTGTTCCCCGTTTCCTCTATCATACGCTCCTCTTCCATTTAAAAAAATCCAATCACAATCCTATAAAAGGGTAAGGGAGTGTTTCTTCTTGGGGGGGACAGATTTTGGTCGTTGGATTATCACTCTAAAAATTTAAAATCGTTTGACATCTTTGCTCTGCTTTGGAAGACTCTAGCCGAGACAGAGATTTTTCTTTGAACTATTTTGTGTGGGTTTCAGATCTGTTCGGAACAGGGAACGAGTATTTTTCTTTTTATAAAATTTTGATTTTTTTTATCTGGTCTGGAACTCCTCAAATTAAAAAAAAGGATTCGGTTGGAATGTGAATTCGTGATGAAAGTTTCGAATCTGTCAACACGAGAGTAGATTCGAGGCCTCGACGACCCCATTTCACTGTACCCAAAACAGGTCGGCGCCATCTCTCTTTCACTCTATTTATTCAAGCAATATATCCTGTCATGAATATAACTTGTTCGGGTAAATACGATGAAATGATTATATGACATGTCAATGTTGTTTATTGGTTTAATTTGATCTCAAATCTGTGTTTTATGCTCATTTCCATTAGCAATCATGTATAGATTTAATTCTATTTCTAGTTTGATTAGTATGCTTATATGAAGATAAACGTATCTTAGACCACGATACTAGTCATATCCGTGAGTTTTGTTTTTTTTTTTAAAAAAAAGAGGAATCATGAAATAAATATGTCAATACCTATATTAGCCCTAATGGTCTCTGTTATGTGTTAATAGCTTAATGTGGCTATATTCAGGCTTCGTTTGGGGTTTAGATGTCATATGCAGAATTCGACAACAAAAATATTCTGTTACGCAGTTTGTCCATGTTCAGTCTTATTTGCCTAATCTCATCATTGGCATGTTTTAGAAGAATATCTGATCATGATTTATAAGTATACAATTGTCTGCCTTATTAATGAGCTCATGAGAGTTTTAAATTCAGAAAAAGGTGTTCAATATGTTTTTTTTATCGACTATAAAGAGTCTCACCTGTAAAAAATGAACTTGAAGTAGCATTTTAGGACTTCAACATGGCTGTTCAAGTTTGTGTTATGCCTAGTAAACATGGTAATTGTTTGGGAGTTTCTTAATACTGAGTTAACATGCCTTGATCCCCTCTTGAACCTCCTCTATTTGTTATTATTTTTATCATACCTTCCCTGTCTCCTTCTATGCATTATCTCCTGTCTCTTGAAATATATCCTTTAGGCCTGTAAGAATGCATGAAAATTCTGGGAAGGGTAGGGGTTTGATGAATAGATATGTAGAGATATGGTTCATTCTGAAGGCTCTCTCTTTCTCTTAAGGGAAACATTACATTCTTTCTCTTGACTTGCAGTTGAACCCGAGTGTGAACATACTTTATCTATACTTAAGTCTGTAGCTCAGAGTGTGTTTTTGTATCTCTATGCTGTTTTCATGATTAGTTTGATACCAGAGCATGTTAATCTTACTCAAATTCTAAAACTTTTGTGCACTGGCTGAGCTTTATCATGATTTATGTACAAAATTTTAAGCATGCAATTGTGTTTGAATAGGTCAATAATGCTTTGACATTTTTTCTGTTTGCTACAGAGTGTGTCAGATGTTTCATTTGCCATATTTGCCACTGTCCCATGCTTTTCTTGTTGTGATATCATATCTGAATGTCACTCTAGTTAATGTAGCAACCATGAGAGTTTTTCTCATCTGTTCCTCTGTGGCTTGAATGAGATACAACTCTCATGGACCAGATATTGATATCGTGTTGTACATTGCATGCTATCTTAATCCGGAAATTTGAACTCTTGGGAATACATACCTTTTCCTTTTGTCTCACATCACCTAAACCGTTGGAAATTGTTCTAATTCTATTACTCTATGGATTGTTTTATTGAGTCCGTGTTCGTTATCTCTCCAATAACATTGGGTTGCTGTTTCTCCCATCTGTGACTTTGTGTTTTGTTTCTCTACTATACTTAAAAGATAGAAATGCTGAACTACTTTGTCTAACTAAGATTCAACTGCATGTTGCCTCCCCTTCCTGCGCCTGTCGCTGCTAAACTTAATTTTTTTTTTTTTGAAAACAGAAAGTATCAACAGAAAGTTTCTTTTTTTAGATTCACTTCTTAATTTAAAATTCTTTTGACCCAAGATATGGTGAGGAAACTACACCTAATTCTCAGCCTATATCTAACATTACTTTCATGCGATTTTCAGCTTTATTTGTTTCATTCCCATGCCTGTTAATGATTTTATCCCGTTACTAATCTCTTCATTTTGTTCTTACTTTATTGCATGAACATCGGAGCCGAAGAGTCCAACTTTGAGACTCAACGACGCCGCTATTACATGGAGCTATGCGTCCTCGAATCATTTCAAGTCTTACATCGCTCAAAAAGAAATTACGAAATAATCCAATCTTTGTGTCAGGAGTTTATTTTGGCTAACGTATTTGTTGATGACGCTTGTTTATATGTTTGGCGTGCCTGACCTTTTATTTACATTTGTAGGACTAATTATTAAGATTTAAGTTACTATAATTTAAGGCTAAGTTTCCCTTTAAGGTTTCACTCTATATGGTAATAGAGTACTTCCTCTGACATAAAACGCGACATTTAGACATATGGAATCGAATAAGTGATTAGTTTACCACATCATAAATTTGGCCTTCCAAATTCATATTTGCCTGGCTATGGTTTATAATAAGTGTCCTACTAAAGACCATCCATTTACTTTAAACTTAATATCATTTTATAAAACTTTATTTTTAGTTTCATGGTAATTCTATTTAAAGTCAATAAATGACTATCTCTAATAATAATGAATCCTTTTCCAAGAATAATACATACATTCATTTTTTCTATATACATCCTATTTTAAACAACATTATTACACTTCCATTTAAACACTTTGACGACGTTTATAAGCCACGTTTACAAAATAACATTAGAGATACTCCTTATACATATTATTATTTTTCTTTCAAGTCTTATTCTAAATAACATTCTTACATGGCTATTTATCATTTTTGTCATATTTACAAAATTATTTTTTTTCAAAAACATTACATTTACACTTACCCTAATTAAATTTTAGTTCGGTCGGTTAACCATTGTTAATGGGTCTTAAAGGATGCCTAATACCTTCCCTTTAGACTAATTGAACCCTTACCCAGAATCTTAAGTTTCGCAGACCTTAAACAAAGTTAACTTTAAACGTAGTTTTAATAAACTTTAGGTGTCCTAATTCACCATAAATAATTAGGTGGCGACTCCTTAATAACAAACAAAATAACAGGAATCTCCAATACGTCATACTTTTAATTTTAATCTCCGCGGTTAAAATGGGGTGTGACATCGTACTTTTTTTTTTTTTTGGTCTGTTCAAAATAAACATTTTATATTTAGTAATTCATTGATTCTAATATCTTACATGACATGTTTTGAATGACAAAATTTTCAAGAATAATTTGATGCATACATGCTCACACACAGGGGATTCTTTTTGCTTTTCACTTTGAGAGTAAATCTTTAACTTTGAATGTCAAACTTATATTGGAACCAAGTGATGTGTTTCCTTTCTGGCTAGAAAAATTTCGACAACTTAATAATATGTTTGTACGTGAACTGCTAATCACCTAACTTCTCTGACGTTTTCTTTGATTGGCTCTAGTTTGTGTCTTTTTTTTTTTTTTTCTAACTTTCCCATATGTTTTCACCTCCTAACTTTTTCAAAATGTAGGAAGAACTATTATCTTTTGCAGCCAAAGTTGGATGATAAAGGATCAACAACCTCAATGTAATTCTTTTAAAAAACAAGCATGTTGTGAAGAGCACTTCTTAACTCACACTTCTGTTCCACATGGAAGTCTACAAAATGCAAAAGAAAAACAAAATGTTCAGTTTTATATGCAGCCCCTGTTTCCTTTTACCAATTTTATGTGCAGCTCATACTTGATTTTTTTTTTTTTAATGAATAGGTTAGGATTGCTTTTTTTAATGAATAGGTTAGGATTGCTTTTTTAATGATCCGTTACTACACCTGGATCTATTTTACAAAGTGTAGCATCTCTTAGGTAATTAATTACTTCTCTGCACTGGAATTTTATGCCAAACAAACTCAATTTATTATAGTAGTTAATAATTTAATATAGTAAGAATATGCATTATTTAATCATCTTAAGTGATAAAAGTGTATATACACACATGTCATGTATTTATTCCTCTTACCAGCCCATACCAGATGACTTTATCCACCGAGACTTAAAGATATGGAAAAATCACCTCTTTTTGCCTTTATGTTTTATTAGTTCCATTTCAATTTCTGTAAGTTACGACTTTAGTATTCTATTTTTAATACATACATGATTACTGGTTTTGGTAATTTCAAACATAATGAATGGAGTATGTTATCTCAAACAGAATGAACGGAGTCATTTGCTGGTCAAGAATTCAAACGCAATATTGTTTAGTAAATACTATTTTCTAAATGCTTTTTATGTATTAGAGCATTCTGAATTCTGCAGCGCATTTTAATCTCACCGTATATTTTTACTCTTTAGTTAAATTTTCTTTTTTCTGATGTATTAACTTGATTTGCTATCAGATAGAGTATTATATTTAATGAAATATTGTAACTTCTAAAACTATGTCCATGTTTCATGAATATCAAAATATTTTTGCAAAATTTTATATCAAATTGAAACAGGAAAAAGATAATTTTTTTGATGTATATATTTATCTAGAAGGAAAGGGGAAATATATAGGCAAAGAGATATTTTTCTTCAACTTCTACTTATACTACATTCATGCAATTTTTAATTTAAGAAAATGTAAAAACTGATGTGGTTCCATTATTTGACCAAAAAAGAACACGCAGGCAGCATTCCATACAAATGAATAAAATCCACAAAAAAAATATGAGAAAGGGCTTTTTTAGAAAAAAATAATAATAAGGAAAACGAAATTCATAAGTTGCATTCAACATTGATCGTTCATCCCATTCTCCACCATTCATAGCCATCACCACACCAATCGTCATATAAGTTTCTAAAATATTTTAGGTTAATTTAATATTTTTATCTTAATATAATATTTTAATATTTAAATGTGTATTCATATTTGGAAATCTTAATGTGCATCTTAAGACGTGTATTTAAATTTTATAATAATAATAAAAAAATGCGGCATTTGTAGTAAGTACTTAGCATACATCATGAAATCATTGGGTTGTTCCCAACTTATTCAGCCTTTGACATTGTCTCGATGATCACATGTGTTGCTCTGTCATAATATTTACTGCTGTTGGTTTGTGTTTTTTTTTTTTTTCTAACTTTGATATGTGTCTTCAGCCTAACTTTTCAATAACATGGGATGACAGGTTCTTTTTGCAGCCAAAGTTTGGATAACAGAAGAATAACAACCACAAAGTTAAAAAAAAAAAAAAAAAAAAGATCAACCTCAAACCTTTAAGGAAAAAGGGCTTTGTCATCTGGAAAGAGCAGGCAAACAAAAATAGAAGTCTCATTATTTAGTACAATGCACATCGAAAGCTCAACCTCAAACATTTAAGGAAAAAGAGCTTTGGCACCTGGAAAGAGAAAGCAAGCAAAAATAGAAGTCTCATTATTTAGCACATGCACATAGAAAGCAATCATGCGAAATAGCGATCTATTTACATATTTCACAGTGTTGTCCACACACGAAGGCCATGAAATGCAAATTAAAACGATGCTGAGTGCCTGAGTTCCATGTGCAGCTCAGAATTGTTTTTTTTAGAAGTTACCTTATTAAGTAATTTTATCCTTCATTTCATACTAATTGTTTCTATAGTTTTTCCAAAATGAGTTTATAAGTTTATATAAATGTATAACTGTATCAAATAACTAGAATAATTATTAAATTTTGTAAAAACAAATAGAAAACACATATGTATATAAGATATGCTTTATATATTAAATTTTAAAATAACAAAGTATTGGATCAATAAATTTTCGTGTGATGGAAACAACTACAAGTAAAGTAATTCCACCTAAACTATCAAATCCCAAATTTATTGTCTTATTATTATATTGAAACTGAAATTAGTTATATCATCTTGAGTAGCAGGTCACGAGGTATTTCCTCAACATTGAGTTGCAAACCACAAAATATTAAATATATTTCCTCTCATATAATTTAAGTTTATCTTCTCGGACATTTAATCAAGAAGAAAAGGGAAACTTTAATAGCAAACAGATATTTTCCTTCAATTTCTATTATCCTCCACGGACAGTGTATTTAGACTTAACTAAAGAGATTAGCTCCCAAGCAACAGGGCAGAGTGCAACCATGCAATTTTTTATTTTAAAATACAGAAGAACGCAAAACTAAAAATGATATGGAGTATTTTCTCCATCTCAATTTATATGACACATTTTTTTTAGTTTATCACAAAAAATATCACTTTTCATTAATAAAAAATTGCATAACTTTTTAATTCTTTAATTTATAATCACACAAATATCTAAGATTTTTTTAGATCTCTAATTTTAAAAAAATAATAATTAAACTCTGTATCTAGTCAAACAAATCTAGTAAAATTGAAAGGGGATACCATTTTGTCCAAAATAGAAACCACCCCCCCCCCCCCCCCACAAAACACAGACACAAGTAGTTTAATCTCGCCTATTGTACGTTTTCCATTTGAATTGACGGCAAAGGGACCCCGACAATCTTTAATAGTTGTTGCAAATTAGGAAGAAAGAATAATAGTTAGGCCTGTTTGTCCGTTTCTCTTATGGATTTTCAAGATGATTAGGACTTTCTCTGTACGACACAGAGGCAAGGTTGCATCTACTTATAGTATCACACTATCACATCTTGTTTGGCTGACTCACCAACCGAATCGGAAAGAAAGGTACTTAAATTATTGATTAATAAAATGATATTAAGCCAAGCATCTACCAGGCCAAAATCCAAATACGAGCTCACAGTCAGTAGAACAAGTCATGATACTCCTTAATTGATCAAGTTAATTAAATAAAAGAACATCAATAAAAGTGGAATGAAGTACTACAGGGAAAGAGTTGGAGTTGAAATTAAGGAACTAAAAATGAAATGAAAAGTTCCAAGTAAGCGCTGGTGATTTGATTTAAGGATTATGAAGAGCCAAAAGATTACAACTTTAGTACATAAAAAATAGTACTAAGCCTATTGGCTATATATGAACTTCATCATGTTGCACCTGAGAGTTAAAAAAGAATGATCAATCGTAATCGATCCATGGCTTACTATAAATAGCTTCTAAAGTAATACTACTTACTTAGTTGCAACTTGTAAAGCCTACCTATTCCTTTTAAACATTCTAAGTTTGACTATCATTCCAAGTGACAGACTCAATGTATCAAGTTAATAATTACTGTAAATTTTAATTAAGGGCTATATATATATATTTTAGGAGTTAATATTTTTTTTAGGGGTGTCCTAAATTAAGGGCAATATGTATTTTAGGAGCCAGTATTTTCTTAAGAGACATGTTAAGGACTAAGAGGACACTTACTCTGAACCGAAGGGAAAATAGATTTGTATTAATTAGCCGTAATTATTCTCTCTGTTCACTTTTGACTTTGCACGCCCTTTAAGAATTACTAAATGAAGTATGTATGAATAATTAATATCTGTGATAAAACAATAAAAAAAAGTTTATCTTTCTTTGATATGCTAAAGTGGACAATAAAAATAAAAATACATTTTTAATTTTGTGGACAAGTAAAAGTACGAACTAAGTGATAAGAATCGTATGTCAAACATGTCATGTATTTATCCCTATTATGTAAAATACGTGTAAATTTTCACTTATATCCGATCAACACAGATACCAAGTAATTGTATTCACCAAAACTCTCATTACACACCAACCCTTTACCCCTTCAAAAGTTGATCAAAACAAACTTCTAGTGCAGATAAGAGCTCTACTAGAACAATAGTAACAGTAACTCTTGTGAAATCTCAAGTACTCTAAGACCTCCATAAAATATTTCTAAGGAAAGACAAAACTGAATTGTTCCAAAAGTCAGACAGAATCAACAGTAAATAATGGCTCAAACAACACCAAAAGATAAATACTAGGCCGCTTGAAGAACCCGAAAATAAGATTTTTTTTGTTTGCATAGGAACTCATTTCTTCTTTGCATCACCAGCCTTGGTCTTCTTTACACCGCGAACCTTCTTGGCCCTGTTCTTCCTTTCCTTCATTTGTTTCCTAGACTTCTTTATCTCAGTGTCAAGCCCATTCCTGATGAGCCTATATTTTGGCTCGTACTTCTTGGCATTTTCAACAGAATCATAAATCAAACCAAATCCTGTTGATTTCCCACCTCCAAAGTGTGTGCGGAACTACTTGAAAACAGAAAAAAGCATTTGGGTCCTTCACCTCGTTTATCCTAGCCAACTTCTCCTTCAGCTCAGCCTTTGAGACGTTGGCTCTTCCAGGATGAAGTACATCAATAATGAATTGCTTCCTGGCGAGAAGCCTGTTGGTCATGAACTTGCGGGTCCGAATACTGACTGCCTTGTCCGCCATAGCCATACTTAGCTTGGCTGCCTTGTAGCGATATTTGCAGCGAGAGAGAGAGGAGTAAGAGTGAAGTACATAGTAACTTTCAGTGTTTGAACTAGAGAGAAAAAACACAATGGACCTTTTACTTATACGTGTGGTGGTAATGCTGATAGTCTTTGCTATGGCAATCATCACAATCGCTTGTAACTGCTTGTGTAAACGGCGTCGTTCCTCGTCTACCGAGGAGGTGGGGGAGGAACCACCACGTCCAGTGGCGCCGCCCGCCAACACAATGGTGGAGATGTCTCCGGCAGTCATGGTCATCATGGCCGGCGATCAGGAACCTACGCATGTCGCAGTTCCCTTGTAGTTCTCTATATATGTGAAATAATAGATGTTGGGAAAATCTTAGATCGTCTTGCTTTAATTTATTAAAATAATCATGTGAGATAAGTAGTATTTATAAATTAAATGACACAATGCTTTCTGTAAAATGTTATGCGGGTTTAAACTATCTCTTTACATACATTTTTTCTTAAGCCTACTAGAGGCAGCAAGAATCGAACTCGATCTGCACTCCTCTAGGTTGAATAATAAAAAACTAATTTATCAAAGGTCACTTAACACCATCATAGTGATTATAAATAATTCAATTTCTGAAAACTGAATATACGGAGCATTTTTCTTCTTAATTGGCTCTTCTTCAGAGATCTTTTCTTCTTGTTCTTAAGGGTTTTACATAATACTCCACTTGGTCACCTCTCTTTGTCTATTTTGCAAAAGGAAAAAAAAAGCAATTAAGGAGGTGATTTCGGAATTAGAGATAATATATTCTCTTAAATGACTTTCCTTATTAAGATATCGAAATCTAGAGTGTGTTTGGTATGGATTGAAAACGTTTTCGAGGGAAAATAATTTCCAAGAAATTTTTTCTTGAAAAATGCTTTCTAGTGTTTCGTAACCAAGCAAAAAAAAAATATATATATATCATTGTATATCTAACAAAACAAAATGGGGATGGCATGGGTGGGGAGTGGGGGTTCGGGGGTGGAGGGGGCGGGCGGGTGGGTGGGATGGTCAAGCGGTGGGGATTGGGGAAGTTGGGTGGCTGCGGAGGGGACAGTAAACTTGAAATGCCACTTATGGAATTTGCTTTCCGCACTTCCATTAGGGAAGTCATTTTCCTCATTTTTAAGGAATTTGTTTTGCTAGAGAAAATGTTTTCCAAAATATTTTGACAAATCAAACATAGAAAATTGGAAAATGTTTTCCTCCATAACAAACACACCCCTAATCCCTTTCCACCATGATTATATCGTATATTAATTAATTGAAACTCCTAATAAAAAGAAAGATGTAGTTAAAAAAATGTAAAATAGTAATAATGGAAATTAGTTGATGGAAAAATAATTACTTAATGTAACTTATTCATCCTCTATAATTACACTTTATAGAGGTACTTTTAAAGAATTACAAAACATAGCTACATATTACATTTTATAGCAGATATACATTGATAGACATATCCCTAAATTGTAGGTACAATTCTTGTGTGCGCGCACATACTGTATATGCATTGTATACATTGATACTCTATGCGCCCTCATACAATGTATATGCATAATGCTACGTTTTAAAAAAAAAAAAAAAAAAATAAAAAAATATATATATATATATATATATATATATATATATATATATATATATATATATATATATATATATATATATATATATTGCTATGTTTAGAAAAAGACATATCGTTATTCTGTTTGTAAAAAAGGGCTCTAATCTCCTGCTTATAAAATTTTCCCAAAGTTGATCAACTTAACGCCAGTCCAAAATGGGAACTTTGAAGCACAGGGTGTTATTATACTTATATACGCAATGAATGGCATGTGCTAAATATAAGGAAATTTTCCAAAGCTTCTCTCTGGGTTTTGGAAGGAGCCGCCCGTGACTAAGGGCAACGCAGAACATAATAAGTTTGTTACACCTTGGAAAATTTTCGTTCGTGCACAGTGAATTGACTGACGATGGGAAAGTACGAGTATCGAATTAATGATGTCTCAATGACATTTTGGAGAAGAATTATAAAGTCCCTTATATTGGTAATGAAGTGTTAAGTAAGTTTCAAGAAGGACCCATAAGCCAAGTATAGGCATAGGCCATCCAAAAGGGGCGAATTAAGAAAACATTTTCGGATGATCTGGTTTGAAGGGGCCAAACCGCTATTATAAAGTTGGAATTTGGGAAAAACACCACAGAATGAAAGTTGTAGATAATTGAAATAGATTTCCAACCATAGGTCGTGGTCCCTCACAGCATATCGGGATCAAAAGTTATGGCCATTCTACGACAGACTGTTTTGGGGCGAAATATCACTTTCTGACACACTTTGCGACACAACATGCGGCTCGCATGTACGACATGCGGCTCCGCAGTTCCACCGCAAAGTGTGCCAGTGAGAGTTGGTCAGCTGGCAAGCTTTGCGACCCAAGATGCGTTCCGCATAGCATGCTTTGCGTTTCGCAAAGCGTGCCGCATGTTGTGTCGGTCCAGAATTTTCTGGACCACTTTAAATATACCCAACTCGTCCAAAATCATTTTTTTCTTCATTTTTGGCCAAGAAAACCTCTAGAACCTTCTCTAACACTCATCCACAAGAGAACTCAAGGGAAATCCATGATCAATAACACCAAATCCATGAACCCAAGTGTATGAAACCTAACCCAAGTGCATCTAATTCAAGAAAACCCAAAAGAGAGGAGATAGGGTTTTGGTGCTAGAAGGGGAAACTCCACTCAAGGCTTGTTCAACCATCATCCAAGGTAAGTTTCATGAGCATTACATATTGTTTAAGGTATTGGAAGGTTAAGGTACCCGACTTGTAGAGAAGCATAGCAAATGGGTCATTCAAGAGTGAATAGTGTCATGTTTGGATGATAGTTGAATTGAATCATGAATGTTAGGGTGTTGTGAGTATGAATACGTTATAAATGACTTGTAGACCATGATGTAAGTGTGATACGTGTAAAATACGATAGCGAACCTATAACCATAAATGTGAAGAAATTGGAAAGAAATGGTGGATTTTGCCTAAAGTATATAAATGATGATTGTTGCTTGCGATATTGTGAGTTGTGTTGTAGATGTTGGGAGTTGATATAAAATACGGGAAAAGTAGTACAAGCAACGGAAGTGCTGCCCAATTTTCTCTAGAATAGTAGTGCGTTCTTATGGCTAATTGACTAATGTTAGTATGACACCTCTTTTGAAGGTAGAGACGCGACATTGAAGGAGAATAAGCAAACGCAATATCGATTAAACGCGAAAGGTATGTGAGGCTTAACTCTTCTTTCAAAAAGGCATGAATCCTTCAAGTTCCACAATCCTCCGATAAGATGAAGCTTATGAGTCCTTCTATGTATGAAATCACATATGAGCATGATAATGGTGTTATTATTGTTAACACTCGCCTTATGGTTTATTTCCTTCAAGGAGAGGCATGATAATCGCAAATGTCCATAATACCATCGGGGGTTCACGACCTCATGTCACCCCGACATAGTGTGGTTTCCTTAAAGCTTAACGTATGCTATGATAGTAAAATGATCAATGACACTAACTTGTAATACGACTATGGAATACTAAGAAATGATAATATGATGCTATGGCAAGAGATGTATAATGATAATGTGTATGATTGAGGTTGTGATGATACGATTTCCACCGCGGCTATATGGCCGGGCATGTCACCGCTAATGCGGGCTGCTATGATTTCCACCGCGCCTATATGGCCGAGCATGTCACCGCGAATGCGGGCTGCTATGTTTACACCGAGCCTAGAGGGACGGGCATGATCACCACTAGTGGGCGGCATATGAGGGTTACCCGGACGCGGGTGACGATACAGATGATGATGCGATAATGTATATGACGATGTGTGCGATGATGTATGGGATGTACTAACATGTGTGCTATAATTATGTAAAATGTGATATAAGTATTGTAATTGCCTATGACATTTGTGCAGGTTATATCCTTGTCTCTTGACTCATGATCTTTCCATTACGTTGTTCATTTCATTCCTGCCTTACATACTCAGTACAATGTTCGTACTGACGTCCTTTTTTCTTTGGACGCTGTGTTCATGCCCACAGGTAGACAAAGAGGAGATCTCGCTCCGGATTCTTAGAGGCTGCTAGTTGATTGAAAGCCCTCTATTGTCCCGGAGGTGCCTATGATGATCCTTTTGTGTACAATTGTAGATGTCATCTCATAGAGGCTCGTAGATACTCGATGTGGGTCATATGGTTTTATGGCAGGGTCTTTATGCATGCATATGTATATATGAATTGTTTTGCTAGCCGAAGAGCTCATGTGTATAAAAGTATTTTGTTCTAAATGAAACGGTTTCTTTTTATAAATTGAGCATGAATTGGATAATTGATTGTTAATAATCCCAAGAAGTAATAATACGAGTGGTGCTCGGTGGTTAGCCCCGGGTACCCGTCGCGGCCCCTAGTCGGGTCGTGACAAAAGTGGTATCAGAGCAGTTCGATCTTAGGAAGTGTCTACGAGCCGTGTCTAGTAGAGTCTTATTTATGGTGTGTTGCGCGCCACATCAATAAACAAGAGGCTACAGGGCATTTAGGAAAAATGACCATCTTTTTTCTATGAGATCGTGCGATAGAGCCATAATGTAAGATCCCCTTTATTCTAATTGTGTGTTATGATTTCAGGGATGCCGCTAAAGAAGAAGCAAATTCGCGCAATATTAAATGCCACCGGTGAAGGCACCAGCCGAGAACCTCCAGTTGAGTTGGGACATAGCGAGGCTCAGGGTGCTACTTCCTCGCATGCCACTCCCACTTCTTCTTCTACCTCGCCTAATATGGAAGAGCAAGTACTAAGGCCTGTGATTTTATGAGTCTAAACCCTCCGGAGTTCTTTGGGTCAAAGCCGGAGGAAGACCCCCAAGGTTTTATTGATGAAATATTGAGGACATTGAAGATTGTCCATGCCTCCGAAACCGAATCCGTGGAGTTGGCATCCTATAGACTCCGGGATGTGGCGGTGTTATGGTACAATAATTGGGTATTATCAAGAGGAGAGAACGCGCCTCCTCCGGTTTGGCAAAAGTTCATGGATGTTTTTATTTGTCACTATTTGCCACCCGAGGTCCGCCGAGCTAGAGCGGATAGATTTCTGAATTTGAGGCAAGAAAACATGAGTGCCCAGGAGTATAGCATGCAATTAAATTCCTTGGCTAGATATGCTCCGACCATGGTGGCCGACATGGGAGATCGGGTACATAGATTCGTGAGTGGTTTGGGACCACATTTATTTAGAGATTGTTTGACAGCTTCTTTGTAAGACGGGATGGACATTTCCCGGATACAGGATCATGCTCAGAATTTGAAGGGGCGAAAACAACAATAAAGGGGTGATCGCGACAGTGATAGGAGGCCAAGCAAAAGGGCTAGATCTATGGGCACAGGCAGCGATTATAGAGGGGGATCGAGGCAGGCTTATTCCCGACATTCAGGACAGTCAGCGACTAGTGCACCTCCCCGATTCGCAGATAAGGGATTTGATCGTTCTTTTCCATCGGGACGGGGTCAGAGTTCGAGAGCGTCGGGTTCTCAGTTTGGGGGTGATCACAGCCAGAGGCGACCACCAGTTCCATGATGCAGTCGGTGCCACAAATTACATTCAAGGTCGTGTCGTCAGGACACTGATGGTTGTTATGTTTGTGGGCAGACTGGACATTTGATGCGAGATTGTACCTCGCGATATGGTAGAGGTGGGGTTCAGCCCACAGGCTCAGCAACGGGTTCCTCATCAGCACGCCCCGCAGGGAAGACTCTTCAGATGACAGCAGGCCGGGGTAGAGGCCGAGGGGCAGCATCTACTTCAGGTGCCACTCAGCCCCGTGTATATGCTTTAGCGGGACGACAGGATCTCGAGTCCTCTCCGGATGTAGTCACAGGTATATTGTCTATATTCTCTCGTGATATGTATGCGTTGATAGATCCGGGTTCTACATTTTCTTATATTACTCCATATGTTGCCGGTTGTATTGGGGTGAAACCCGAGTCAATTAAACCCTTTGAGGTGCTTACTCCGATTAGTGAACCCGTGATAGCAAGACAAGTATACAGAAATTGTGTCATTATTATATGTGATCGTCAGACCCAAGCCGATTTGATTGAGCTGGAAATGGTAGATTTCGATGTAATCATGGGTATGGATTGGTTGGCTTCGTGCTATGCAAATGTTGATTGCCGGACAAAAGTGGTTCGATTCCAATTTCCGGGAGAGCCCGTGCTTGAATGGAAGGGTAATGCAGCATCGCCAAAGGGTAGGTTTATTTCCTACCTCAAGGCGAGGAAGATGATAGCCAAGGGCTATATTTATCATTTAGTTCGGGTTCATGACACCGCGGCAGAACCACCATCTTTTCAATCAGTTCCAGTGGTGAATGAATTTCTAGACGTATTCCCAGATGAACTTCCAGGTCTTCCACCAGAAAGAGAAATTGATTTCGCTATTGATGTGTTGCCGTACACAAAGCCTATTTCTATTTCTCCTTATCGAATGGCTCCGGCAGAATTGAAAGAGCTAAAGGCACAGTTGAAGGACTTGCTCGAGAAGGGATTCATTAGACCTAGTTCATCACCGTGGGGATCATCGATCTTGTTTGTGAGAAATAAAGACGGCTCTCTACGAATGTGTATTGACTATAGGCAATTGAACAAGGTGACGATAAAGAATAGATATCCTCTTCCAAGGATTGATGACCTATTCGACCAATTGCAAGGCCCTAAGTGGTTTTCAAAAATAGATTTGAGGTCGGGCTACCATCAAGTGAGAGTTAGAGAGGCGGATATTCCGAGTGATGTCATTCGGGTTGACTAATGCTCCGGCTGTATTTATGAATTTGATGAACAACATATTTAGGCCTCTCTTGGATCTGTTTGTGATTGTATTTATCGATGATATTCTGGTGTATTCTCGCACGGAATCGGAACATGCAGATCATTTGAGAATTGTTCTTGGCATTCTTCGAGATCGGGAATTATATGCGAAATTTTCAAAGTGTGAGTTCTGGCTGAATTCGGTAATATTTCTGGGCCATGTTATTTCAGGTGATGGCATCCGAGTCGACACTCAGAAAATCGAAGCTGTGAAGACTTGGTCAAGGCCTACGACGCCGACAGAAGTTCGTAGTTTCCTGGGTTTGGCCGGATATTATAGAAGATTTGTAGAGGGCTTTTCATCTATCTCAGCCCCATTGACGAAACTAACCCAGAAATCAGCTAAATTCCAATAGAACGCGCCTCCTCCGGTTTGGCAAAAGTTCATGGATGTTTTTATTTGTCACTATTTGCCACCCGAGGTCCGCCGAGCTAGAGCGGATAGATTTCTGAATTTGAGGCAAGAAAACATGAGTGCCCAGGAGTATAGCATGCAATTAAATTCCTTGGCTAGATATGCTCCGACCATGGTGGCCGACATGGGAGATCGGGTACATAGATTCGTGAGTGGTTTGGGACCACATTTATTTAGAGATTGTTTGACAGCTTCTTTGTAAGACGGGATGGACATTTCCCGGATACAGGATCATGCTCAGAATTTGAAGGGGCGAAAACAACAATAAAGGGGTGATCGCGACAGTGATAGGAGGCCAAGCAAAAGGGCTAGATCTATGGGCACAGGCAGCGATTATAGAGGGGGATCGAGGCAGGCTTATTCCCGACATTCAGGACAGTCAGCGACTAGTGCACCTCCCCGATTCGCAGATAAGGGATTTGATCGTTCTTTTCCATCGGGACGGGGTCAGAGTTCGAGAGCGTCGGATTCTCAGTTTGGGGGTGATCACAGCCAGAGGCGACCACCAGTTCCATGATGCAGTCGGTGCCACAAATTACATTCAAGGTCGTGTCGTCAGGACACTGATGGTTGTTATGTTTGTGGGCAGACTGGACATTTGATGCGAGATTGTCCCTCGCGATATGGTAGAGGTGGGGTTCAGCCCACAGGCTCAGCAACGGGTTCCTCATCAGCACGCCCCGCAGGGAAGACTCTTCAGATGACAGCAGGCCGGGGTAGAGGCCGAGGGGCAGCATCTACTTCAGGTGCCACTCAGCCCCGTGTATATGCTTTAGCGGGACGACAGGATCTCGAGTCCTCTCCGGATGTAGTCACAGGTATATTGTCTATATTCTCTCGTGATATGTATGCGTTGATAGATCCGGGTTCTACATTTTCTTATATTACTCCATATGTTGCCGGTTGTATTGGGGTGAAACCCGAGTCAATTAAACCCTTTGAGGTGCTTACTCCGATTAGTGAACCCGTGATAGCAAGACAAGTATACAGAAATTGTGTCATTATTATATGTGATCGTCAGACCCAAGCCGATTTGATTGAGCTGGAAATGGTAGATTTCGATGTAATCATGGGTATGGATTGGTTGGCTTCGTGCTATGCAAATGTTGATTGCCGGACAAAGGTGGTTCGATTCCAATTTCCGGGAGAGCCCGTGCTTGAATGGAAGGGTAATGCAGCATCGCCAAAGGGTAGGTTTATTTCCTACCTCAAGGCGAGGAAGATGATTGCCAAGGGCTATATTTATCATTTAGTTCGGGTTCATGACACCGCGGCAGAACCACCAACTTTTCAATCAGTTCCAGTGGTGAATGAATTTCTAGACGTATTCCCAGATGAACTTCCAGGTCTTCCACCAGAAAGAGAAATTGATTTCGCTATTGATGTGTTGCCGTACACAAAGCCTATTTCTATTTCTCCTTATCGAATGGCTCCGGCAGAATTGAAAGAGCTAAAGGAACAGTTGAAGGACTTGCTCGAGAAGGGATTCATTAGACCTAGTTCATCACCGTGGGGATCACCGATCTTGTTTGTGAGAAATAAAGACGGCTCTCTACGAATGTGTATTGACTATAGGCAATTGAACAAGGTGACGATAAAGAATAGATATCCTCTTCCAAGGATTGATGACCTATTCGACCAATTGCAAGGCCCCAAGTGGTTTTCAAAAATAGATTTGAGGTCGGGCTACCATCAAGTGAGAGTTAGAGAGGCGGATATTCCGAGTGATGTCATTCGGGTTGACTAATGCTCCGGCTGTATTTATGAATTTGATGAACAACATATTTAGGCCTCTCTTGGATCTGTTTGTGATTGTATTTATCGATGATATTCTGGTGTATTCTCGCACGGAATCGGAACATGCAGATCATTTGAGAATTGTTCTTGGCATTCTTCGAGATCGGGAATTATATGCGAAATTTTCAAAGTGTGAGTTCTGGCTGAATTCGGTAATATTTCTGGGCCATGTTATTTCAGGTGATGGCATCCGAGTCGACACTCAGAAAATCGAAGTTGTGAAGACTTGGTCAAGGCCTACGACGCCGACAGAAGTTCGTAGTTTCCTGGGTTTGGCCGGATATTATAGAAGATTTGTAGAGGGCTTTTCATCTATCTCAGCCCCATTGACGAAACTAACCCAGAAATCAGCTAAATTCCAATGGAACGACGCTTGTGAGCGTAGTTTCCAAGAGTTGAAAGACAGGTTGACCTCAGCTCCAGTTTTAACACTTCCAGAAGGGCCAGATGGCAATGTGGTGTACTGCGACGCTTCGGGTGTCGGATTAGGATGTGTATTGATGCAGCATGGTAAGGTTATTGCGTATGCTTCGAGACAATTGCGGAAACATGAAAAGAATTATTCAACTCATGATCTCGAATTGGCTGCGGTTATTCATGCCTTAAAGATATAGAGACATTATTTGTACGGTGTGCACGTTGATATCTATACGGATCACAAGAGCCTCCAATACATTTTCAAGCAAAGGGAGTTGAACCTGCAACAGAGGCAGTGGTTAGAATTATTAAAAGATTACGATGTTAACATTTTGTACCACCTCGGGAAAGCCAATGTAGTAGCCGATGCACTTAGCCGCCGATCAATGGGCAGTTTATGTGAAGTCCCTCCGGAAAGAAAAGAGATGGTTCAAGAACTCCATCGATTAGCTAATCTTGGAGTGCGTGTAATTGATTCAGGCGATGCAGATATTAGTATCAAAGATTCCGCAATTTCATCCTTGGACATGGAAGTGAAGGAGCGGCAATATGAAGACTCTCAGTTATGTCGTTATAGAGACGCATCGCATGGGAAAGAAAAGTCCCCGTTTGAAGTTTCTATTGATGGGATTCTCAGATACCGAGGAAGATTATGTGTGCCGAATGTGGCGGGTCTACGCCGACGAATTTTAGAAGAAGCGCATTGTTCCCGGTATTCTATTCACCCGGGTTCAACTAAATATACCATGATCTCAAAATGATGTATTATTGGGATGGCATGTAAAGAGATATAGCAGAATTCATAGCACAATGCCCAAATTGCCAACAAGTAAAAGTTGAGCATCAGAAGTCGGGAGGCTTATTGCAAGCGATAGAGATACCTACCTGGAAATGGGACGTGATCAACATGGATTTCATTGTGGGACTACCTCGTTCTCGTGGTAAATATGATTCGATATGGGTGATCGTGGATAGGTTGACGAAAGCAGACCATTTTCTCCCAGTCAAAACCACGTACGCAGCAGAGGACTATGCAAGGCTATATCTTAAAGAAATTGTGCGACTCCATGGCATTCCATTGTCTATTATCACAAACAGGGGAGCACAATTCACAGCTAAGTTCTGGAAGTCTTTTCAAGAAGGTTTGGGCACGCAAGTGAAATTTAGCACAACATTTCATCCGCAGACTGATGGGCAGGCCGAGCGTACCATTCAAACCTTAGAAGATATGCTACGGGCGAGTGTGTTGGATTTTGGTGGTAGCTGGGATGATCACTTACCCCTCATTGAGTTCGCATATAACAATAGCTACCATTCTAGTATACAAATGGCTCCGTATGAAGCGCTATATGGAAGGAAATGTAGATCTCCAATCGAATGGTTCGAAATAGGAGAAGCACAATTAGTGGGCCCTGAATTGATCCAACAAGCAATAGAAAAGGTCAAGGTGATTCGAGATCGGTTGTTGACAGCCCAAGGTCGCCAAAAGTCCTATGCGGACAACCGCCGACGAGACTTGGAGTTTCAAATTAATGATTGGGTGTTCTTGAAAGTGTCGCCAATGAAAGGGGTGATGAGATTTGGTAAGAAAAGGAAACTAAGCCCTAGATACATCCGGCCCTACAAAATCATCCGCAAGGTGGGACAGGTAGCCTATGAATTGGAGTTACCTTCGGAGCTTGAATCAGTCCATCCAGTTTTTCATGTTTCGATACTCCGTAAGTATGTTGGAGATCCCACGAAGATTGTCCTGATAGATGATGTGCAAATAACGGAAAATCTAACTTATGAAGAGGTGCCTATTGCCATCTTAGATAGGTAAGTGCGAAAGCTTCGAAACAAAGAGGTAGCTTCAGTTAAGGTCCTGTGGCGGAACAACAATCGGGAAGAGATGACTTGGGAAGCGGAAGAGAGTATGAATTCTAAGTATCCGCACTTATTCCAACCCCCAGGATAAATCCAAGACGAAACGCCAATGAGATAAGGTACGTATACTTTAATTTTTATGTTTTTGGTCGTGTGTGGCCATAGATATGTTGCCATTGTTATGTAGCCCTGTGAGGCGATGATATTATCGGTTGTTGTGACAGGTTAGTAGTGCCATATTACAGGGGAAACTTTGGTGAAATTTTCGTAGAATCCCGAATAGATTTCGAGGACGAATGTTCCCAAGGGGGGAAAAATGTTACACCTCGAAAATTTTTCGTTCGTGCACAGTGAATTGACTGACGAAGGGAATGTACGAGTATCGAATTAATGATGTCTCAATGACATTTTGGAGAAGAATTATAAAGTCCCTTATATTGGTAATGAAGTGTTAAGTAAGTTTCAAGAAGGACCCATAAGCCAAGTATGGGCATAGGCCATCCAAAAGGGGCGAGTCAAGGAAACATTTTCGGATGATCTGGTTTGAAGGGGCCAAAACGCTATTATAAAGTTGGAATTTGGGAAAAACACCACATCATTAAAGTTGTATATAATTGAAAGAGATTTCCAACCATAGGTCGTGGTCCCTCACAGCATATTCTGATCAAAAGTTATGGCCATTCTACGACAGACTGTTTTGGGGCGAAATTTCACTTTCTGACACACTTTGCGACACAACATGCGGCTCGCATGTACGACATGCGGCTCCGCAGTTCCACCGCAAAGTGTGCCAGTGAGAGTTGGTCAGCTGGCAAGATTTGCGACCCAAGATGCGTTCCGCATAACATGCTTTGCATTTCGCAAAGCGTGCCGCATGTTGTGTCGGTCCAGAATTTTCTGGACCACTTTAAATATACCCAACTCGTCCAAAATTATTTTTTTCTTCATTTTTGGCCAAGGAAACCTCTAGAACCTTCTCTAACACTCACCCACAAGAGAACTCAAGGGAAATCCATGATCAATAACACCAAATCCATGAACCCAAGTGTATGAAACCTAACCCAAGTGCATCTAATTCAAGAAAACCCAAAAAAGAGGAGATAGGGTTTTGGTGCTAGAAGGGGAAACTCCACTCAAGGCTTGTTCAACCATCATCCAAGGTAAGTTTCATGAGCATTACATATTGTTTAAGGTATTGGAAGGTTAAGGGACCCGACTTGTAGAGAAGCATAGCAAATGGGTCATTCAAGAGTGAATAGTGTCATGTTTGGATTGTAGTTGAATTGAATCATGAATGTTAGGGTGTTGTGAGTATGAATACGTTATAAATGACTTGTAGACCATGAGGTAAGTGTGATACGTGGGAAAATACGATAGCGAACCTATAACCATAAATGTGAAGAAATTGGAGAGAAATGGTGGATTTTGCCTAAAGTATATAAATGATGATTGTTGCTTGCGATATTGTGAGTTGTGTTGTAGATGTTAGGAGTTGATATAAAATACGGGAAAAGTAGTATAAACAACGGAAGTGCTGCCCAATTTTCTCTAGAATAGTAGTGTGTTCTTATTGCTAATTGACTAATGTTAGTATGACTCATCTTTTAAAGGCAGAGACGCGACATTGAAGGAGAATAAGCAAACTCTAGATCGATTAAACGCGAAAGGTATGTGAGGCTTAACTCTTCTTTAAAAAAGGCATGAATCCTTCAAGTTCCACAATCCTCCGATAAGATGAAGCTTATGAGTCCTTCTATGTATGAAATCACATATGAGCATGATAATGGTGTTATTATTGTTAACACTCGCCTTATGGTTTATTTCCTTCAAGGAGAGGCATGATAATCACAAATGTCCATAATACCATCGGGGGTTCACGACCTCATGTCACCCCGACATAGTGTGGTTGCCTTAAAGCTTAACGTATGCTATGATAGTAAAATGATCAATGACACTAACTTGTAATACGACTATGGAATACTAAGAAATGATAATATGATGCTATGGCAAGATATGTATAATGATAATGTGTATGATTGAGGTTGTGATGATTGTCATACCCCTTTTTAACCGGAGTTAGAGTTGAAGCGGAGTACAACATATTGGAGATTCCTAAATATGCTTTGTTTATTTTAAGGAGTCGCCACCTAATTAATTTTAACGGTGAATTAGGACACCTAGATATTAACTAAGGTAAAGTTAAAACTAAACCTCTGTTAATGGTCTGCTTAACCAATGTGATTCTAGGTAAGGGTTCTATATTATCCTAAGGGGAAGGGGTTAGGCAGGCTTTAGAATCCGTTAACTTACGGTTATCCGACCAACTTAGATTAATCAATTAATGTTGGATATAGTATTTAAATTTTAAGAAAATATCTTGTGCAAATAAGACTTATAGAAAGATATAACGATTTGTGCAAAAGAAGATTTTAAATGCCATTTATAGAAGGACTTCAAATAATGAGGCTATTTTTTTAAAGAAAAAAAAGAATGGGACTAGTAATTCGTATAAGAGGAGATTTTAGAATGCTATTTGAAACAAAGGTTTTATAAATGTTGCTAACGCTTTAAATAAGAAGGCTATTGAAATAAGACCAATACTTTTATAAAAGGAAATCTTAGAATGATATTTGAAATAAAATTTATAATAATAATCAATAATTTTAAAAGGAAGTAGCATAATAAAATGAGTCTATACGAAAATAGGATAATCTAACATATAAGTAAAGAAGACGTAAATTTATGCAATCCTTTAATAAATATTTGAACGAACTAAACAATGAGATATTAATTGACTTTGGGTTTTAGGAGTATGAAAAAATACGAAATAGCTGATAGCTTTCTTTTGTCCATTTTCTATTATCTTTATCCATCAGCTTAATCAAGAATATACATGATTGGCTCAAAATCTGTAGAGTTATTTTAAAATACGTTTGCGTGTTGATGACGTTCTGAAATTAAGACACTAAAATATGATTCCTCTAACTCAAAAGAACTTATGCTATCGATTATTCTAGGGGTAAATATTATGTATATTATAAATATAAAAGGAGAAAATGAAACTTATGGGAGATTGCTTGTGAGTTTTTCTCCTAAATTTACTACCCAATATGTTAAAGTTAACTCACTAAATTCGCTAAGTTCATCTAAATCAAGAAGAATAAAAGAAAATAAAATGTTAGTCACATAATACAGATCGAATGAAAATGAAATATATAAAAGTAAATCAAATGGGCCCAGCCCATTTTGGGATTGTTGGGCCTAAGAGCTGTTTGGGCTTCGGCCCAGCAGCTTTTCTTGTATTGCTGTGGATCTGGACTGCTATTGGGGTGGACACGAGGCCGGGCAGAGAGGGATTTCGTTGGGCTTTCGGCCCAACACCGAATGCGGGAGAAGAACGAGTCCCTCGGACTCGTATGCGATGATCCTTCTTCGGGTGCAGCGAAGTGGGTGCGAATCTTCGATCTACACTCGAAATAACACAAACTCCGAAATCTCGGTACTTATACTCGAACGAACAAAATAGAATGGATTTAGTATTTTTTTTTTGAGGTAATATCAAGGAAATTGAAATTGATATCAAAAGAGAATTTGAACGATTAAAGACTGTATTTTCGGGTATTCCAAAGAGATTGAAATAACTCTTATTTTTCACAGATTTCAAAACGGCTATGAGTAATATTTCTTGGGGGGTTTCTGCGGTAAAAAAAAAAAACAAATGGTGTTTTGGGGAAATTTTATGAATCGAAGATCTCGTTCTTGGGGGTCTTTTTGGTACCTTTCTCTTCGTTTTTTTTTTTTCAACTCCGATTCCTCCTCCTTTTATAGGTTTTTGCTTGCTTTTTCTTTGTGCTTGTGCTTGAAGACAGAGTGAAGGAGAAGCGGAGGGAGACAAGGTTAAGTGGGGAACAGGGATGAGTGGAGGAAGCGGAGAAGAAGGAGGAAAAGGGGGGGAAGTGGGAGCGGCGGCGAGGGAGCGGGAAAGGAGAAGAGGCGGCTAGGGTTTTTTGGGGGGTGAAGGGAGGCGGAGATGAAGGAGAAAGGAAAAAGGGGGCGGAAATGAAGATAAGGGAACGTTTCCCTTATTTTGCTGAGAAATGAATTGGACCCGGTCCATTTGTGGACCGAGTCAAATTTTAGACTGGGTATTTAAAAGAACGGACTATTAAATTAAACATGGACTGATCTAAAAATTGAGATAAAAAGTATGGTCTAGTCCAAAAAATATTAGGAATTAATCGGACTTTGATTTGGGGTCCGGTAAGTCAATATACGGACTAAGTGCAAGAAATAGTTTGGCCTCTAAATTTGAATAAAAGACCCATTTTGATTAACGATGTACTAAGGGTGCCAGAATATCACCTAATACGGAAATAAAAGATCCGGATAATAAAATTATATGATGTTGCAATGACCGTGCAATAATATTAAATAACAAACGCTATCATAAAAATGTGCGAAATAAATGCGATGTGTATGCGCCAGTTGGTAGAACGTTGAGAAATGCAAGTTTTAATAATACTAAATAATAGCAGCAAATAAATAGTGGTAGTAATACTGCTAATAATGATAACAATAATGATAATGGTAATAATGATAATGCTGATGATAATGGTGATAAAAAAAAATAATAGTAAATAACAAATATTTGATAATTAATAACAAATAACAGTAAGGATAATGATAATAATTAATAATAATAATAATAAATATGGTAGTGATTAATAATTAAAAAAATGACAATTATTGATAATAACAAAAATGATAATAAATTAATAATAATAACAGTAACAGTGGTAATAATAAAATAATAATGATAATAATAATAAGAAATAATAATGATGATAATAATAATAATAAATAACAGTTATTGATAAAACAATGATAATAATTAATAATGATAAATAACAATTATTGATAAAACAATGATAATAATTAATAATAAAAATAACGATGATAATGATGATCAATAACAACAAAAATAACGCCGATAATAATGATTAGTAACTAATAATAATAATAACAATAATAATAATAATAATGGAAATAACAAGAATAATAATAATTAATGATAATTAGTAATAAATGATAATTTAAGAATAATAATAATAATAATAATAATAATAATAATAATAATAATAATAACTGCAGTGGAATAATAAAACGGGGCGTTAATAAAAGACTAATAATTATAGTAAAATTAAAATGCATATTTTTTAATTTCTCAAAATACCAGAGGTATAAATAGGTATTTCGGGGGAGAGGCGGGACAAAATTGGGTGTCAACAATGATACGATTTTCACCGCGCCTATATGGCCGGGCATGTCACCGCTAATGCGGGCTGCTATGATTTCCACCGCGCCTATATGGCCGAGCATGTCACCGCGAATGCGGGCTGCTATGTTTACACCGAGCCTAGAGGGACAGGCATGATCACCACTAGTGGGCGGCATATGAGGGTTACCCGGACACGGGTGACGATACAGATGATGATGCGATAATGTATATGACGATGTGTGCGATGATGTATGGGATGTACTAACATGTGTGCTATAATTATGTAAAATGTGATATAAGTATTGTAATTGCCTATGACATTTGTGCAGGTTATATCCTTGTCTCTTGACTCATGATCTTTCCATTACGTTGTTCATTTCATTCCTGCCTTACATACTCAGTACAATGTTCGTACTGACGTCCTTTTTTCTTTGGACGCTGTGTTCATGCCCACAGGTCGACAGGGAGGAGATCTCGCTCCGGATTCTTAGAGGCTGCTAGTTGATTGAAAGCCCTCTATTGTCCCGGAGGTGCCTATGATGATCCTTTTGTGTACAATTGTAGATGTCATCTCATAGAGGCTCGTAGATACTCGATGTGGGTCATATGGTTTTATGGCAGGGTCTTTATGCATGTATATGTATATATGAATTGTTTTGCTAGCCTAAGAGCTCATGTGTATAAAAGTATTTTGTTCTAAATGAAACGGTTTCTTTTTATAAATTGAGCATGAATTGGATAATTGATTGTTAATAAGCCCAAGAAGTAATAATACGAGTGGTGCTCGGTGGTTAGCCCCGGGTACCCGTCGCGGCCCCTAGTCGGGTCGTGACAAAGTTACTCCTAATTTATATTACGTCAACAAAACTAAATTTATATAAATATACACAAATTTTGTGTAAGAAGTTCAAACTCTAATAAGAAAACATAAACTCTAGAATATTATTTGAACTTGCTAACTTACGACATCATTAGTGCATCAAATTAGGTGTTCAACATTCTTAGTGGGAAATACATCCTTCCAAATTGCAGAAAAGTAAAAGGAAATAACTATTGTGAATTTCTACACCTTTGAATTTTATTTTTCCTTTCAAACAAATGCCAAAAAACAATTCTTTTTTTCTACTTTTACTAGCATTTTTATGATATGTGTTATCGGCGGATAACTTTCTTCAAATTAAAGTGAAATTGTAGCTTTTAGTACGTAAAAATAATTTAATTCACCATGTTTCTCAGCAAAATATCATATGTTAACATTTAGAAAACTACATTTAAACGACATTTAGTTTGTTACTATTTCATCCCTATATTGTTTTAAGTTTCTATTTTAACCTATTTGAGTACTATTAAGAGTCACACATCTGTCATTTAAGGTATAAGTGGTCTCCCATCATGGTTGCTAGCTTTTGGGGTTGAATTAGGCTCAAGATTCATTTATTTACAAGTATTCTTAATACTATATGTCACGCCCCGAACCATGACCTGGACGTAACACGGCACTCGGTGCCTGACTGCATGTGACCGAGCGAACCACATGACTTGCTGAATCATCATGATGCATAACATAAGCGGAATATAACATGAATGCATGATGAGCCTTTATAAAACATGGTAAGTCATAATACTTAATAAAATACTTGTTTAAACATAAGTGAGCCAAAATGGCTATACGACTCCAAATGTCTGACATGACATAACTGACCTGTCTAGTCTATGAAACCTCTATCATGAGTCTGACTGGAAAACATACTTACTGGGACAAGGCCCCCAGCATACCTTTAGATGCATAATTAATCATAAAATAAAAGTTGACTAAACCCCGAATGAGATGGGGCTCACCAATAAGCTGATACGAATGCTGTCCTACTGAGCAGATGTATCGTCCTGTATATCAGTACCTGCATTGTGAAATGCAGGCCCCCGGGCAATAAAAAGGGGACGTCAGCACATTGAATGTACCGGTATGTAAAGCAACCGAGAGAAACAACATGGGACATGGAATAACATGATGAGAACTGAAACTGAAAACTTGGACATGAACATGAGCATGAGCATGAGTACATATATATATATATATATATATAACATGAGTAAAACATGATAAGTAGGGAGAGCAGTTCATAAACCGACACATGATATCACCACGTGGATACATGGAGTCTGGTACCTCGCCGGACCAGCAGAGCCCCTATACCTTGCCAGGGTATAAGGTAATAATGTACCTGATGGAACTATTCAGTGTGAAATTAAGGTATCGTCCTAACTGGGCGGAGCGATCCTTGTCCTATGGTGGCTACATAGTTTCAGGCTATCTGAGCCTTCTCGGTAATTCGTGCAACTCCCAAAAACATGAACATAATATAGTTGGCTAAAAAGCCCATGATTTTCGTGAATTAACTTGTAATCATGATTTCACGAAATAACTTGTAACATGGTTTCGTGAATTAACTTGTACTTGTCTTGTAATCATGATTTCACGAAATAACTTGTAAACATGGTTTCATGAAATAACTTGTAAACATGGTTTCATGAAATAATCTTGTAAACATGGTTTCATGAAATAACTTGTAAAATAGTTTCATAAGATGACTTGTCATAGTCTTGCAAACATGTTCTTGATTCATGAGTAATAAGAATATTTCGTAATCATATATATAATTGACTTGAAAACATGCTTGTAACTTGCTAGATAAAATCATAAAGTTTCATGTAAACATAATGAGAACACATGAGGAAGAATTCATGATTCATGGATTAAGCTGGGGTTCCTAATAACCGTAATGGAAGATTAGGAATACAATAACGAATAATTACGGGCTACCAATATGTTGGGTTTAATGCCCTAGGATTTGAACTTCATAGATTTTACGAAACGGATCATGGGGAAGAACGTAGAGATTCCCACATGTGGATGGAAGTTCTACATACCTTAACTTCCCGCTTTTGAGCGTATCACAATGTCCTTCAATCCCTTCAACTTCAATCTATAGCAATACAAGACATAGGGATTCTATATTAGCAACAATATCCATGTTTTGTTCATCTAAGCATTTTATCAAACACTTAGTGGGCATGAAGCTCTATAACCCTCATTAATGGTGTTTTCTTCACCCAATCCCCATTCTATTAATTCTAGCTAATTCTACAATCTCAATTTGATATAATTAACATCATTCTTCATCAACCATATGAATACAACAATCCCAAGTCAACAACTCTAGCATAGTTCATATAATTCTCTTCATCAAACCCAATTATTATTCTCCCAAGAATTCATCAATTCACAACCATAAATGATTAGGGAGTAGAAACATTACCTTTCAAGAGTAGTAATCACGAAATCAACACCCCCAAGTTCGATCCTTAGCTTAGAATGACGGCAACAACTTGTACTACACTTTATCCTTCACGAGCTTCGGGATTCGGGGCCTTAAACTTGGTTGATTTTCTACTTTCTCTCTCTACTTTCCCCTCTCTCTCACTTCCTCTCTCTAAAATCTGAAGTTATGGGAAAAAATGGGGCTGCTAGGGTTACATTTCCCTTATATACCAAGGGGAAATGGGTTTGACCCAACTTGAAAACGGGTTGGGACTTTTCTGTCTTAAAACGTCCATATCTCCCTATCCCGATGTCGCCTGTGAACCCACGACCTATGGTTGGAAAGGTATTTCAATTATCTACAACTTTCGTTCTTTGAGTTTTCCCAAATTCCCAATTTATGATAGGGTTATGGCCTCCCGAAGTCAGGTGACCCGAAACGTACATACGGACCAAGATACGCCCTATGTTATGGTCCCGTCCCGTAAGAGTGACCGTAACTCAGGTGAAATTTCCAGCGAACATGCTTAAGTAAAATGTGCATAACTCTTTGCACAGATGTTCGTTTGACCCACATAATATACCGTTCGAAAGCTATTTCAAAGGGCTACAACTTTCTTCAAGGAAGTTTTTCCAAATTACCAACGGATTTTCACTAAAATTGACTGGAAGGCAGACGTATCGAAAACTTAGCCGATTCTATAGGATTTCAAGTGCCTTACTATTAGCCATATTGAGACAATCATATCTCCTTGCTCCGATCTCTGATTGGCTTGGTATTTACATCGTTAGAAAGGTATTTCTACATACTACAACTTCATTGATAGTACCTTCCAAAATTCCAAACCGATCAAGGAGTTATCGCTGCCCGAAATAGGCTTATCAACCATTTTCGTAAAACGTTCAAACCTTCAATGTTTCCACTAGAACTCTAATGATGTGAGATTAAACTCAGTTCCAAGATGCGGGGTGTTACAATATCTCCCCCTTGGGATCATTCGTCCTCGAATGATGGGTCATGGTTAAGAATATGGCTGGACATGGCTTGACTATCTGAACGTGAAGGAAACATGACATGAAACATGGATACGGAACTAACATGACATAATTACATGGAAACGTGAATACTGAGACATGAACATGGGCACTGGATAGCTGACATGAGCGTGGAACATGAGACATAACATGACATGGGGCATGGAAACTGACATGACATAGTTTCATGAAAACATCAGTGCCCAAACGTGAGACATGAATAACGAATACATGAACTCGAACGTGAAACGTGAGGCATGAATACATAAGGGACCTTATAACTCTTCTCCAAAATGTCATTAAGCCATCATTATGTCAATACTTGTAATTCTTGCCCGACACACAACATATACCTTGCTTTCCTTAACAACTTTCATCTCCTACCTCAAATGTCTTTGAAATCTCATTTAGAATCATTAATTATTACTTCTTACTCATCAACATGTCGTATGCGTCATACCTTTCGTGGGACTATTCGCGGTACGCTAACGGGGAAATTTCCAAGGTGTAACATTTCCCCCCTCTATTGGAACATTCGTCCTCAAATGTTAACATTCGGGATTCTACAAAATTTCGCCAGAGTTTCCCCTGTAATATGGCACTACCAACCTGTCACAACAGCCCATAATATCATTGCCTCACAGGGCTACATCACAATAGCACTATAAATTGGCCACACACGACCAAAAGCATGAAAAGAAAGCTTACATACCTCAAAATCTTGGTGTTTCATCATAAATCTCTTCTACGGGCCGAAACAAGTGCGGGTACATAGATTTCATATCCTCCTCGGCTTCCCATGTAGCTTCCTCAACTTTCTGACTCCTCCACAGGACTTTCACTGAGGCTAGTTCCTTAGTCCTCAACTTGCGAACTTGACGGTCAAGAATAGCTACGGGGATCTCCTCATAAGTCAACCCATCCGTTATAGTATCAGCATGAACAACCAACGATGGGTCCCCTACACACTTTATCAACATGGATACATGAAACATCGGATGTACAGCAGCCAAATCTTGTGGCAACTCAAGTTCATAAGTTACTAGTCCGACCTTTCGTAGAATTCGGTAAGGTCCAATATATCTGGGGCTGAGTTTTCCTTTCTTGCCAAATCTCATGACACCCTTCATGGGTGAGACTTTAAGGAACACCCAATCATCTACTGAAAATTTTAAGTCCCTTCGCCTAACATCTGTGTAAGACTTCTGGTGACTCTGAGCCGTTTTCAAACGCTCCTGTATTAACTTAACTTTCTCCATAGCCTGGTAAACCAAATCTGGTCTTAACAATTCTGCTTCACCAAGTTCGAACCAGCCAATTGGTGATCTACACCTTTGCTCAAAAAGGGTTTCAAACAGTGCCATACCAATACTAACATGGTAGTTATTTTTGTAAGTAAACTCAATAAGAGGCAGGTGGTCATCCCAATTACCATTGAAATCAAGGACACATGGTTACTGAACTGAATGAATACATGACTACTAAACTGCTGAGATACTAAATTGAATGTCTATTGAACTGACTGAAGACTGGTTGACTGAATGTTGTGCTAACTGAATACTGGATTAGCTGAATATTGAGCTGGCATGAATACGTGAGTACTGGACTGATACCTGAGTACTAAGCTGACATAAATATCTGAGTATTGAACTAACATGAATATCATAATATGAGATCTGAATAGCGTATCTGTTTGACCATTTGTCTGAGGATGAAAAGTTGTGCTAAGGTTCACCTCCGTACCCAAATCCTTTCTGAAAGGATTTTCAGAAGTTCGCTGTGAACTGAGCACCAAAATCTGAAATAATGGACACTAGGGTCCCATACAATCCAGAAATTTCATTAACATATGACTTGGCATAATCTTCTTGTTCAATCTGTGGTCTTAACTGGCAAGAAGTGCGCTGAATTCGTAAGTCCGTCCACAATCACCCAATTTAAATCATGCCTCCTAGCTGAACGAGGTAGACCTAGAATGGTGAGCTTCTGACATAATTAGCTCTCTAATTTTCATCTACATCTGGAACTCATAATCTGCCTCGGTATCTCGAGGTACCATTATCTCCCCCTTGTTCAAAAGCTAAGGCTTCCTTTTCGTGAATCCCTTCTTTCATCTGCAGCAAGTAGGAGTCACCAAACTGCAGGGATAAACCATGTTCTGGGCAACAACTCCACATACTTCGGAGTCTGAAAGTCGAATTCCTAGCTTGGATAAGCGGTGAACTTCTTTCACCATAGTTCTCTTGTCTTGTCTAAATCATGAGCCATACTTCCCATACTTGTTTTTTTTTTTTTTGAGATACTTCCTAACATACTCATAGTACTGTTGTGTGCTAAGTCTTTTACTAGCACCTTAAAAATTAGAGTCTTGTGCAATGTCACACATAACTGGGCATGATCTTATAGCTTTTCTGTGATCGCCTAATCGATAGTAATTGAACTTGACACGATTCGTTCGACGATCATTCTACTCACTTCGGGTTTCCTCTAAGATGAGGCATATTCCTCATAGAGACTATCTCATTATGCCAACTTAACTGAACTGAGGTTCTTCATGTCTCATACTAACCATTCAGGTCTTCAATTATCTCGCTGGACTTACTAGCGATTTATGCATCTCCCCCTTAGACCAAGGCTAACATCTTATACTTATAAATTCTTCTATTCTGATGGGATTGCAATTAACATTCCTTATCTTCTGTAATTTCTTTGTACTCTACAACACTGACGATTTTTTTTTACTCATATCTGAGCAATTCCTCATGGGGAAAAACTAAATTTACTTACATGAACAGGTTGCTACTGTATTCGTAACTGACATACTCCATCTTAACGACTTAACTCTGCTCACACTGTAAATATTAGGACAGCCCCTTTTTGACAACTCTTAAAGGCTATTCTTCTGTAGTTTGCTCTTTTACGGCTTAGCTGATTTCTTCTTCCACTAATCACTCTACTCTGAACTTAACTTAAGCCCTTTGTTTCTAACACACATTCGGATGTATCCGAACTGTCACCCACTCAAGGTGTTCATTTGAATAGGAAATCAAATTATATTTCTCAAGGTCAGCCGTACTCGTAACTTAGTCAAATCTTATCATTACTGTTGACATGGATTTTCCAGACATATTACGAACTTATATCTTATTCTCCTTCTATTTCTAGGAAAATTTTGGCAGAGTTTCCTCTGTATCTCTTACTATCCCAAAACCTGCACGCAGGAATACCAACAATGCCTCACAAGGCCAGCATATATACATATATATCATATCCTATCATAGCCACACAGGGCTCCCAATTTCAACAACAGTATAAAAATGATGAACTTACCTCGTATGTCCAACTCAAACTGTACCTGTTACACTTTCCTATTTATTTTCCCTTTTAATCTTTAACTGCAGATGGAGTGGGTCCCGATGACCTCTGGTAGAAAACTGTCTGCCACCCCTCCCTTGAGATCTTTCATGATTTACGTTTCCTGAAGACTTAGCTCCTTTTCTAATTTCTCTAATATCCTCTCCCTGTGGTATCCCACTTTCAATAGCACTTGAAGTCTCATTCGTTACCAGTAAGTACTGCACAATTGTACCCCCTATGGGTAAACATCCTTACTTGGACCTTGAATTACCTGTTCATCTCCTGCGCATTCGAAACGTACGTAATTCGAGAGGAAGAGAAGTTACTTATTGCTCTAAGCTTCATGGCACGATCTACAGTAGAAAGAAATGAGACAATCCTGAATGTCTTGGTGGTCACTGTTTATATGTGTGGCGCGCACACACATATAAAAGTGACCCCACTGGACACGGTTTCATAGACTCCCTAAGACACTTGAACCTAGGCTCTGATACCAAGCTTTGTCACGCCCCGAACCATGGCCTGGACGTAACACGGCACTCGGTGCCTGACTGCATGTGACCGAGCGAATCACATGACTTGTTGAATCATCATGATGCATAACATAAGCGGAATATAACGTGAAGGCATGATGAGCCTTTATAAAACATGGTAAGTCATAATACTTAATAAAATACTTGTTTAAACATAAGTGAGCCAAAATGGCTATACGACTCCAAATGTCTGACATGACATAACTGACTTGTCTAGTCTATGAAACCTCTATCATGAGTCTGACTGGAAAACATACTTACTGGGACAAGGCCCCCAGCATACCTTTAGATGCATAATTAATCATAAAATAAAAGTTGACTAAACCCCGAATGAGATGGGGCTCACCAATAAGCTGATACGAATGTTGTCCTACTGAGCAGATGTATCGTCCTGTATATCAGTACCTGCATTGTGAAATGCAGGCCCCCGGGCAATAAAAAGGGGACGTCAGCACATTGAATGTACCGGTATGTAAAGCAACCGAGAGAAACAACATGGGACATGGAATAACATGATGAGAACTGAAACTGAAAACTTGGACATGAACATGAGCATGAGCATGAGTACATATATATATAACATGAGTAAAACATGATAAGTAGGGAGAGCAGTTCATAAACCGACACATGATATCACCACGTGGATACATGGAGTCTGGTACCTCGCCGGACCAGCAGAGCCCCTATACCTTGCCAGGGTATAAGGTAATAATGTACCTGATGGAACTATTCAGTGTGAAATTAAGGTATCGTCCTAACTGGGCGGAGCGATCCTTGTCCTATGGTGGCTACATAGTTTCAGGCTATCTGAGCCTTCTCGGTAATTCGTGCAACTCCCAAAAACATGAACATAATATAGTTGGCTAAAAAGCCCATGATTTTCGTGAATTAACTTGTAATCATGATTTCACGAAATAACTTGTAACATGGTTTCGTGAATTAACTTGTACTTGTCTTGTAATCATGATTTCACGAAATAACTTGTAAACATGGTTTCATGAAATAACTTGTAAACATGGTTTCATGAAATAATCTTGTAAACATGGTTTCATGAAATAATCTTGTAAACATGGTTTCATGAAATAACTTGTAAAATAGTTTCATAAGATGACTTGTCATAGTCTTGCAAACATGTTCTTGATTCATGAGTAATAAGAATATTTCGTAATCATATATATAATTGACTTGAAAACATGCTTGTAACTTGCTAGATAAAATCATAAAGTTTCATGTAAACATAATGAGAACACATGAGGAAGAATTCATGATTCATGGATTAAGCTGGGGTTCCTAATAACCATAATGGAAGATTAGGAATACAATAACGAATAATTACGGGCTACCAATATGTTGGGTTTAATGCCCTAGGATTTGAACTTCATAGATTTTACGAAACGGATCATGGGGAAGAACGTAGAGATTCCCACATGTGGATGGAAGTTCTACATACCTTAACTTCCCGCTTTTGAGCGTATCACAATGTCCTTCAATCCCTTCAACTTCAATCTATAGCAATACAAGACATAGGGATTCTATATTAGCAACAATATCCATGTTTTGTTCATCTAAGCATTTTATCAAACACTTAGTGGGCATGAAGCTCTATAACCCTCATTAATGGTGTTTTCTTCACCCAATCCCCATTCTATTAATTCTAGCTAATTCTACAATCTCAATTTGATATAATTAACATCATTCTTCATCAACCATATGAATACAACAATCCCAAGTCAACAACTCTAGCATAGTTCATATAATTCTCTTCATCAAACCCAATTATTATTCTCCCAAGAATTCATCAATTCACAACCATAAATGATTAGGGAGTAGAAACATTACCTTTCAAGATTAGTAATCACGAAATCAACACCCCCAAGTTCGATCCTTAGCTTAGAATGACGGCAACAACTTGTACTACACTTTATCCTTCACGAGCTTCGGGATTCGGGGCCTTAAACTTGGTTGATTTTCTACTTTCTCTCTCTACTTTCCCCTCTCTCTCACTTCCTCTCTCTAAAATCTGAAGTTATGGGAAAAAATGGGGCTGCTAGGGTTACATTTCCCTTATATACCAAGGGGAAATGGGTTTGACCCAACTTGAAAACGGGTTGGGACGTTTCTATCTTAAAACGTCCATATCTCCCTATCCCGATGTCGCCTGTGAACCCACGACCTTTGGTTGGAAAGGTATTTCAATTATCTACAACGTTCGTTCTTTGAGTTTTCCCAAATTCCCAAGTTATGATAGGGTTATGGCCTCCCGAAGTCAGGTGACCCGAAACGTACATACGGACCAAGATACGCCCCATGTTACGGTCCCGTAACACAAAGGACGGACCGTAACTTGGTACCGTAACTTGGTGAAAATTTCCAGTGAGGTTCTGGAAATTTTCGTTGTGTTACGGCCCACTGTTACGGCCCGTAACACGTGTTACGGTCCGTAACAGTGACCGTAACTCAGGTGAAATTTCCAGCGAACATGCTTAAGTAAAATGGGCATAACTCTTTGCACAGATGTTCGTTTGACCCCCATAATATACCGTTGGAAAGATATTGCAAAGGGATACAATTTTCATCAAGGAAGTATTTCCAAATTACCAACAGAGTTTCACTAAAATTGACTGGAAGGCAGACGTATCGAAAACTTAGCCGATTCTATAGGATTTCAAGTGCCTTACTATTAGCCATATTGAGACAATCATATCTCCTTGCTCCGATCTCTGATTGGCTTGGTCCTTACATCGTTAGAAAGGTATTTCTACATACTACAACTTCATTGATAGTACCTTCCAAAATTTCAAACCGATCAAGGAGTTATCGCTGCCCGAAATAGGCCTATCAACCATTTTCGCAAAACGTTCAAACCTTCAATGTTTCCACTAGAACTCTAATGATATGAGATTAAACTCAGTTCCAAGATGCGGGGTGTTACACTATACTATGTCTATAATCAATCTAACCGGTTCTGGTTTAACCGGTTCCGGTTAACCGGTTTTAAAGTCCAAACCGGAACGCAGCCCATGCTGAAATTTAAAAGGGCGGCGCATGGCCCATGTAATGTATGAAAGACGGTGCTCAGCCTTATGCAGAAATTTAAAAGGGCGGTGCATGGCCTTATGCAGAAATTTAAAAGGGCGGTGCATGGCCCAGGCAATATATATGAAAGTGGTGCGAAGGGCGGTGCGCAGCCCTTGCATCATATGAAAGGCGGTGCATGGCCTTATGCAGAAATTTAAAAGGGCGGTGCATGGCCCAGTAAATATATGAAAGGCGGTGCATGGCCTTATGCAGAAATTTAAAAGGGCGGTGCATGGCCCAGGCAATATATGAAAGCGATGCGAAGGGCGGTGCGCAGCCCATGCATCATATGAAAGGCGGTGCATGGCCTTATGCAGAAATTTAAAAGGGCGGTGCATGGCCCAAGCAATATATGAAAGCGATGCGAAGAGCGGTGCGCGGCTCATGCATCATATGAAAGGCGGTGCATGGCCTTATGCTGAAATTTAAAAGGGCGGTGCATGGCCCAGGCGATATAAAAGCGATGCGAAGAGCGGTGCGCGGCTCATGCATCATATGAAAGGCGGTGCATGGCCTTATGCAGAAATTTAAAAGGGCGGTGCATGGCCCAGTAAATATGAAAGCGATGCAAAGGGCGGTGCGCAGCCCATGCATCCTATGAAAGGCGGTGCATGGCCTTATGCAGAAATTTAAAAGGGCGGTGCATGGCCCAGTAAATATGAAAGCGATGCGAAAAGCGGTGCGCAGCTCATGCATCATATGAAAGGCGGTGCATGGCCTTATGCAGAAATTTAAAAGGGCGGTGCATGGCCCAGTAAATATATGAAAGGCGGTGCATGGCCTTATGCAGAAATTTAAAAGGGCGGTGCATGGCCCAGGCAATATATGAAAGCGATGTGAAGGGCGGTGCGCAGCCCATGCATCATATGAAAGGCGGTGCATGGCCTTATGCAGAAACTTAAAAGGGCGGTGCATGGCCCAAGCAATATATGAAAGCGATGCGAAGAGCGGTGCGCGGCTCATGCATCATATGAAAGGCGGTGCATGGCCTTATGCAGAAATTTAAAAGGGCGGTGCATGGCCCAAGCAATATATGAAAGCGATGCGAAGAGCGGTGCGCGGCTCATGCATCATATGAAAGGCGGTGCATGTCCTTATGCTGAAATTTAAAAGGGCGGTGCATGGCCCAGGCGATATAAAAGCGATGCGAAGAGCGGTGCGCAGCTCATGCATCATATGAAAGGCGGTGATTAATGCAGGTGCAGTGCAATGCGGCTGCAAGCACACGCAGTGGCAAAAAAATAAAAGCAATGTATTCGAAGGCAATACAAAATATTTGTGCGTTGATATATATTTGAAGAAAATAATTTGCAAGATTAGCTTATTGTGATCGCCGAAAGTTATTTATATTTGAAGACATAATTGATAGAAGAATGCTCAAACCGTTTGACGCGCCATCATTTCAAGGTCGTGCCTATTTCGCTCTTGCAACTTGGCAACCTGCATCCAAAGAAAATTTTGTAAGTTTGGGGAGGGGGTTGATTCGCGTTGACTTGGGGATCTGGCTCTTGCGCTTCGTGCCTCCAGCTTCGTGTGAACTTGTAACCTCCGCTCATTTTAAGTCTTGGCCGACTAGTAAACAGTCTGATTAGAATCACATTATTTCGAAAAAATAGACATAGTAAACTATATGTATGGTGATAAATAATTTTGCTGAACTCGGAACTGTGACACATTGTGAAACAAAGCGAATGCCCTTTTTCCGAAGTTTTCTTCTGCCCGACGACTCTGTCGAACAATATTCTCCCGAGTCTGTCGATGTTGTCTTACGGTGATCCCTTTTTAAAAAAAATTGTCCCAGTTTCTGGTGCAAGGGATGTTGATCTTTTCAAAATGGCGAGACCGAGCCTACACAGGCTGCCTATGTATCCCACTAGAGGAATCAGGTCGAGCGTAGTTCAATATTACAAGCGGCAATGCAATTGGGGAGAATAAAATGATGTGACCGAGGCCTATGCGGGCCGCCTACGTATCCCCCATGGGAATCAGGTCAAGCGTAGTTCAAATTACAAAAAGGATATTGAGATTTTGTGAGAATGTGACCGAGGCCTATGCGGGCCGCCTACGTATCCCCCTTGGGAATCAGGTCAGGTGTAGTTCATATTACAAGCGGAAATGAAATTGGAATTTTGAAGTGATGTGACCGAGGCCTATGCGGGCCGCCTACGTATCCCCCATGGGAATCAGGTCAGGCGTAGTTCATAACTTACATGCGGAAAAAATATTTGAGAGAAATTCTATCTTAAAGACCTAACCTGATATAGGTTTGTCATGCGTCCCGCTACGGGAGAGTAGTGCTATTACATGGAAAAGTGTTGAAGAATATTTCATGCAAATAAAAGAAGGTTTCTAAATATAATATCTCTTGACGGCATCTGCGTTGATAGCTTTCGGCCAAATTTCGCCATCCATTTCTGCTAGGATTAATGCTCCTCCAGTCAATACCCGATGAACCATATAAGGTCCCTGCCAGTTAGGTGCAAATTTTCCTTTGGCTTCATCTTGATATGGGAATATGCGTTTCAGTACCAATTGCCCTGTTTTGAATTGCCTCGGTCTTACCTTCTTGTTGAAAGCTTTGGCCATTCTATTCTGATAAAGCTGTCCATGACAAACGGCATTCAATCTCTTTCCGTCAATGAGCATCAATTGTTCGTATCGATTCTGCATCCACTTAGCGTCACTTAATTCAGCTTCTTGGATGATTCTCAAAGATGGTATTTCTACCTCAGCAGGTAACACCGCCTCTGTCCCATAGACCAAAAGATAAGGTGCTGCCCCCGTTGAAGTTCTCACAGTAGTGCGATAACCGAGGAGAGCTAACGGCAGTTTTTCGTGCCAATGCCTGTAATTATCGATCATCTTCCTCAGTATTCTTTTGATGTTTTTGTTGGCTGCTTCGACTGCCCCATTCATCTGAGGGCGATAAGGAGTGGAATTGCGATGAGTAATCTTAAATGTCTCGCAAATCTCCTGCATTAGATCACTGTTAAGATTAGCTCCATTATCTGTTATAATTGACTCTGGGATTCCGAATCGGCAAATAATGTTGCTCCGAACGAAATCTGCTACCACTTTCTTTGTTACCGACTTGTGCGAAGATGCTTCCACCCACTTTGTGAAATAATCAATTGCTACCAAAATGAACCTGTGTCCATTCGACGCGGCTGGCTCGATAGGACCAATGACATCCATACCCCAAGCTGCGAAAGGCCACGGAGAACTTGTCACATTTAATTCATTTGGCGGAACCCGAATCAAATCACCATGAATCTGACATCGATGACATTTCTGCACAAAACGGATACAATCTGATTCCATAGTCATCCAGAAATAGCCTGCGCGAAGGGTTTTCTTGGCCAGATTAAAGCCATTCATATGAGGCCCACATGTACCGCCATGCACTTCTTCAATCAACCGAGCCGCTTCTTTAGCATCAACACATCTTAATAATCCTAAATCCGGAGTCCTCCTATACAGGATTTCTCCACTTAGGAAGAAATGGTTTGCTAATCTCCGAAGCGTTTTCTTCTGAACACTGGTAATGCCTTCCGGATAGTCTCCTGTCTTAAGATATTTGTTAATGTCATAGTACCAAGGTTCTCCATCAGGCTCTTCGTCCACATAGAAGCAATATGCCTGTTGATCGTGCACATTTATCTTGATAGGATCTATGCGATTCTTGTCCGGGTGCTGAATCATAGAGGACAGAGTGGCCAAAGCATCAGCGAACTCGTTCTGTGTCCTTGGAACGTGTTTGAATTCCACCCTGATGAATCTCTTACATAAATCTTTCACGCAATGCAAGTATGGCAGTATTTTCCCGTTCTTAGTGGTCCATTCGCCTCGCACTTGATGAACCAGTAAGTCTGAATCTCCTATAACCAAAAGTTCCTGTATATGCATATCAGCGGCCATTCTGAGGCCAAGAATACAAGCCTCATATTCTGCCATATTATTGGTACACGGGAACTTGATTTTGGCTGAAATGGGATAGTGCTGTCCTGACTCTGAAATCAAAACTGCTCCAATGCCGACCCCTTTAGCATTTGCCGCCCCATCGAAAAACAGTCTCCACCCTGGGTACTCTTCTGCGATATCTTCCCCGATGAACAACACTTCTTCATCCGGGAAATAGGTTTTAAGGGGTATGTATTCCTCGCCCACAGGATTTTCTGCAAGATGATCAGCTATCGCCTGCCCTTTGACAGCCTTTTGAGTAACGTACACAATATCAAACTCGCTCAACAACATTTGCCACTTAGCTAGCTTCCCCGTAGGCATAGGCTTCTGGAAGATGTACTTGAGTGGGTCCATCCTTGAGATGAGGTAAGTAGTATATGCAGACAAATAATGTCTCAACTTCTGTGCAACCCAAGTCAAAGCACAACAGGTGCGTTCCAATAACGTATACCGTGCCTCGTAAGGTGTGAACTTTTTGCTCAAGTAATATATTGCTCGCTCTTTCCTTCCTGTTTTGTCATGTTGACCTAATACACATCCAAACGCGTTCTCCGATACGGACAAATACAATAGCAAAGGTCTTCCAGCTTCTGGAGGCACCAAAACAGGCGGGCTAGATAAATATTCTTTGATTTTGTCAAAGGCTCTTTGGCAATCTTCAGTCCATTTGGTAGGAGCGTCCTTCCTCAATAACTTAATTATTGGTTCGCATATCACCGTTGATTGCGCTATAAATCGATTGATGTAGTTGAGACGCCCGAGGAAACTCATCACATCTTTCCGACTCTTTGGGGCAGGCAACTCCTGAATGGCCTTTATCTTCGAGGGGTCTAACTCTATGCCCCTTCTGCTCACAATAAAACCCAACAACTTCCCTGCAGGAACACCGAATGCACATTTTGCGGGGTTCAACTTCAGATTGTATCGCCTCAACCTGTCGAAGAACTTTCTCAAATCCGTCAGATGGTCTGAGCTCTTTCGCGACTTGATGATGATATCATCCACATAGACTTCAATCTCTTTATGGATCATATCATGGAAGATGGTGGTCATGGCTCTCATGTACGTGGCCCCTGCGTTTTTGAGCCCGAAAGGCATCACCCGATAATAATACACCCCCCAAGGTGTGATGAATGCTGTTTTCTCTGCATCTTCCTCGTCCATCAGGATTTGGTGATATCCCGCGTAGCAGTCAACGAAAGACTGCAACTCATGCTTTGCACAATTATCAATGAGCATATGGATATTTGGAAGGGGAAAGTCATCTTTCGGACTGGCTCTGTTGAGATCCCGATAATCTACGCATACCCTAACCTTGCCATCCTTCTTTGGCACGGGAACGATATTGGCTAGCCAAGTGGGGTACATCGTAGTTCGAATGACCTTGGCATCAAACTGCTTGGAGATCTTTTCCTTGATTTTTAAGCTCAAGTCTGATTTAATGTTTCTTTTCTTTTGCTTTATCGGAGGACAGGATGGATCAAGAGACAACTTATGCGAAACAATGTCAGTGCTCAATCCGGGCATATCATCGTAAGACCAAGCGAACACATCTATATATTCCTTCAGGAGTTTGATCAATTCTTCTCTCTGCGACGGGGTCAAATGGACACTGATTCTCACTTCCATAATGATTTTTGAATTACTCAAATTTATAATTTCCGTTTCATCCAAATTTGGTTTCGGCTTATTTTCAAAATACTCGAAATCCTTAGTTAATCCCTCGGGTTGCATATCCCCTTCATCTTCTTCAGAATCTTGCTCGGCATTTCCTATGGGCTTGCTTGTTTCATTATGTGTCACATTCACAGTATTGGCAGATTTGTTAATTTGATTGCTGAAAAATAAAAGAAAATTAATTAAGCAAAGATGGAAGAAATATAAATAAAAGCATGGCTTGAAAATTGCATTTGAACTTCAAAGTTTAGAGGCAAAAATAACAAAAGCATAGACACGATTCAGGCCTCAATTTCAAATCGTGTCGGTTTCATCAAATGCTGAATACAATTAGTCTACCAAGACTCCCGGAGAAACGGGGGCGGGTTACAAATCCAATTGTTCAAACGACATCCTGGCTCTGCATCCCGGATAGTCGGGTCTTCAGAATACCCATCCGAAACCATACTGCATTCAGTTTCTTCTTCGGTGACGAATAAGTGTTTAAAACTTTCCAGGAGTTTGTCTTCAAGCGTTTCCTCTGGTGCTTGGGCAGCGGAAGCCTTAAGAAATGACTGATTCAGGCAAGGAACAGGCTTTGGCAAGGGAATGTCACTTCTTCTTTTGAGACTAGCCGAAGCAATCTCTTCGGGGGTGGGCTCATATCCGAGACCGAAAGTATGCTTATGACCGGGCAGTTGAATTGGTTCCACAATTCCATTCAAGTTCGGACCAAGGCCTTGACCGGGTCGGAAGCCATTCTTCAGCATCTCCCACGCCACCATCATAAGTACTTGTGGCAATTCCATTCTTTTCGCTTGAGCAGTGCACACATTCTCCTTAATATGAAAAACCGATCCGTCTAGCCTTTCCACACTTTGAATAGGAGGAATTGAACATCCCGGGTATAAAGAATTGTTGCCTTCTCCGTGGATCACTATTTCTTGGTGATTCCACACAAACTTCAGGCTCTGATGCAAAGTGGAAGGAACCGCGCCAGCCACGTGGATCCATGGTCTCCCGATCAGCAGGTTGTAACAAGTAGATATGTCCATCACTTGGAACTTCACAATGAACTCCACAGGCCCAATCTCCAAAAACAAATCGATCTCTCCAACAACATCTCTTTGGGCTCCGTCAAATCCTTTGACACTGACTTGACTGTCACGGAGTTTCCCGACGTCTATCCCTAATGCTCGTAGAGTGGCAACAGGACATATATTCACAGCAGAGCCTCCGTCGACCAATACTTTGGAGATGAACTTATCCCTGCATTTGATGGTGATGTTCAATGCTTTGTTATGCCCCAAACCTTCAGGTGGCAACTCGTCGTTATGAAAAGAGACCCGGTGGGCCTCAAGGATCTCCCCTACCATAGCCGATAATTTCTCACTGGAAGTCTCGGCCGGAACGTAGGCTTCGTTCAGTATTTTCACTAGAGCGCTCCTATGAGCTTCAGAACTCATCAATAATGCGAATAAGGAAATCTGAGCTGGCGTTTTCTTCAATTGTTCTACAACAGAATACTCCTTCGTTGGCATTTTTCTCCAGAATTCTTCGACTTCAGCTTCTGTAACGGCCTTCTTCGGACCATTTTCCTTGCTTGACGCCCCTCGTGCTATCTCTTTGGGGGCATAGCACCGTCCAGACCTAGTCATTCCGGTGGCAACGGCTTCCACGACTACTCTTCCTTTCCCTTTGTCTCTTTCACCAGATTGATAATCCCAGGGGACTGCTTTGGTGTTGCGAGAAGGTGTTGGGGCAACGAAAGTTGTGATCCTGGGCCTTGGGGTGAGCACTTCGAATGGGGACCTCTTTTGAACCGTGATTATTGGAGCAACACAAGCCGACGATTCAACCTCCTCTCTTTCTTTAATTGGCACGATAGTCCCCTCCAGATTGCAATCTTCATCAAGGGTGATCATGTGCACATTTGCATCGCCATGATTCGGCAGCGGATTGTTGTTTATGTTCGGGGGAGCTTCCTTAAGCTGTATGACCCCTTCCTTGATCAACGTCTCAACTCTATCCTTGAGAGCAAATCAGCTTCCGGTATCATGCCCTGCAATTCCTGAATGATATGCACAATGTTTAGTCCCGTCATACCATCCCGGGATGGGATCAGGAGTTCTTCCTTGAATCGGTTGGAGTATCCCTGCCATTTTCAGCCTCTCGTACAGTTGGGCTAAAGGTTCGGCTAATGGTGTATAAGTTTTGGTTGGTCTTCTTTCGACATTTGGGCGTGGTCTAGGGGTGTTTTGTGGGCGGTTTGGTGAATGGTACTGGGGTTGCGTTGCGTAGGTTGGACGGTGTTGTGGTGGGTTTTGGTAGGAAGGTGACCGGGGTGAGTAGTATGTTGGTTGAGTATGATAGACCGGAAGGGGGGTAGGTGGGGGTTGGTAATAAGGCTGAGGTATTTGGGTGTACTGGCTGTAGTGCGAGGGCTGGGGTGAAGAATATTGGCGGGTTGATTTTGGGGTGGGTCTTTGATCTTGGATGGCCATGACCGGGGATACTCCGTCTCTCTTCTTCTTAGCAGGGTCCGCCTGAATGGCCTTACTTGTGGCTTGCAAGGCCGCAAGATTTGTAACTCTTCCTGTTTTTATCCCTTCTTCTATGAAGTCCCCCATCCTGATGACTTCAGCAAACTTCTGCCCAATGACACTTAACATTCTCTCATAATATGTGGGGTCCTTTAGAGATTGTACGAAAAGCATCGTCATTTCACTCTCTGCCATTGGAGGCTGGACTTTTGCTGCTTCTGCTCTCCAGCGCATAGCGTATTCCCGGAAAGTTTCTGTTGATTTTCTCTCCAGCTTCATCAAATAAAACCGGTCCGGGATAGTCTCAGTGTTGAACCTGAATCTGTCCATGAATTCCTGGGCCATATCTCCCCAACTGTGCCACCTCTGCGGGTCTTGGTATGTGTACCAATCGAGTGCCTCTCCAGTTAAGCTCCTTATAAATAGTTTCATTCTGATAGTTTCATATGATGCATGAGCTGCGCACCGCTCTTCGCATCGCTTTCATATTACTGGGCCATGCACCGCCCTTTTAAATTTCTGCATAAGGCCATGCACCGCCTTTCATATGATGCATGAGTTGCGCACCGCTCTTCGCATCGCTTTCATATTGCCTGGGCCATGCACCGCCCTTTTAAATTTCTGCATAAGGCCATGCACCGCCTTTCATATGATGCATGAGCTGCGCACCACTCTTCGCATCGCTTTCATATTGCCTGGGCCATGCACCGCCCTTTTAAATTTCTGCATAAGGCCATGCACCGCCTTTCATATGATGCATGGGTTGCGCACCGCCCTTCGCATCGCTTTCATATTGCCTGGGCCATGCACCGCCCTTTTAAATTTCTGCATAAGGCCATGCACCGCCTTTCATATGATGCATGAGTTGCGCACCGCTCTTCGCATCGCTTTCATATTGCCTGGGCCATGCACCGCCCTTTTAAATTTCTGCATAAGGCCATGCACCGCCTTTCATATGATGCATGAGCTGCGCACCGCTCTTCGCATCGCTTTCATATTGCCTGGGCCATGCACCGCCCTTTTAAATTTCTGCATAAGGCCATGCACCGCCTTTCATATGATGCATGAGTTGCGCACCGCTCTTCGCATCGCTTTCATATTTACTGGGCCATGCACCGCCCTTTTAAATTTCTGCATAAGGCCATGCACCGCTTTTCGTATGATGCATGAGCTGCGCACCGCTCTTCGCATCGCTTTCATATATTGCCTGGGCCATGCACCGCCCTTTTAAATTTCTACATAAGCCCATGCACCGCCTTTCATATATTACATGGGCCATGCACAGCCCTTTGTAAATTTCTGCATAAGGCTGAGCACCGCCTTTCATACATTACATGGGCCATGCACCGCCCTTTTAAATTTCAGCATGGGCTGCGCACCGCCCTTTGCATCGCTTTCATCTATTACATGGGCCATGAACCGCCCTTTGTAAATTTCTGCATGGGCTGCGCACCGCCCTTAGCACCGCCTTTCATACATTATATGGGCCATGCACCGCCCTTTCAAATTAAAGCATAAGGACATTGCACCGCATTTGCGTCGCTATATTTCAATATTTATTCTTACTGACTATTTTCATCTAGTTTTTAGTTTCGCAGGAGCTTTAGCGCAACGTGGAACTATTTCTTCGGCAGCGAACTGGGGCAATACGTCGGGAAGGACAAGCAGACTTCTCGACAAGGGTCAAAGATCTACCTCGAACACTCGGCTCCAAATTCGAATTTCCCGTTCACATTCCAGCACAATCAATTTTTAGGGTTCTATCACAATACCCAGTGTCATCATAATTCGACACTGGGACAATATTTTTTGCGAAGATTCGCATCAAATCATGAGTTGCCAGTCATAGGTGTCGTAGTCTTCCCAGAACTACACACGGCCTGATTCTCGTGCAACCCGAGATATGTAGGCGATTCAGAAACCAGAGTTCGGCCGTAATTTTCTTTACCCTTAGTCCTCCACAATCCTTTAGCCGGGACAAAATAGGCTACTAAGTCAACGTCTTTGCCCGAAAATTCTTTCATCATTACCAGGCAAAGAGGGACAAGTTGTTGACACCCAATTTTGTCCCGCCTCTCCCCCGAAATACCTATTTATACCTCTGGTATTTTGAGAAATTAAAAAATATGCATTTTAATTTTACAATAATTATTAGTCTTTTATTAACGCCCCGTTTTATTATTCCACTGCAGTTATTATTATTATTATTATTATTATTATTATTATTATTATTATTATTATTATTATTATTCTTAAATTATGATTTATTACTAATTATCATTAATTATTATTATTCTTGTTATTTCCATTATTATTATTATTATTATTATTATTATTATTATTATTATTATTAATTACTAATCATTATTATCAGCGTTATTTTTGTTATTAATTATTAATCATCATTATCATCGTTATTTTTATTATTAATTATTATCATTGTTTTATCAATAATTTTTATTTATCATTATTAATTATTATCATTGTTTTATCAATAACTGTTATTTATTATTATTATTATCATCATTATTATTTCTTATTATTATTATCATTATTATTTTATTATTACCACTATTACTGTTATTATTATTAATTTATTATCATTTTTTGTTATTATCAATAATTGTCATTTTTTTTATTATTAATTACTACCATATTTATTATTATTATTATTAATTATTATCATTATTCTTATTGTTATTTGTTATTAATTATCAATATTTGTTATTTACTATTATTATTATTATTTTTATCACCATTATCATCAGCATTATCATTATTACCATTATCATTATTGTTATCATTATTAGCAGTATTACTACCACTATTTATTTGCTGCTATTATTTAGTATTATTGAAACTTGCATTTCTCAACGTTCTACCAACTGGCGCATACACATCGCATTTATTTCGCACATTTTAATGATAGCGTTTGTTATTAAATATTATTGCACGGTCATTGCAACATCATATAATTTTATTATCCGGATCTTTTATTTCCGTATTAGGTGATATTCTGGCACCTTTAGTACATCGTTAATCAAAATGGGTCTTTTATTCAAATTCAGAGGCCAAACTATTTCTTGCACTTAGTCCGTATATTGACTTACCGGACCCCAAATCAAAGTCCGATTAATTCCTAATATTTTTTGGACTAGACCATATTTTTTATCTCAATTTTTAGACCAGTCCATGTTTTTAATTCCCTGGCCCATTCTCTTAATACCCGGTCCAAAAATCAACCCAGTCCATAAATGAACCGGGTCCAACCCGCATCAGCTTCAACATAAGGGAAACCCTAGGGTTTCCCTTCATTCTTTTTACTCCCTCCGCCGCTTCCTCCTTCTCCCTTTCCCGCCTCCCTCGCCGCCGCTCCCACTTCCCCCCTTTTTCTTCCTTCTTCTCCGCTCCCCACCATGCCCTGTTCCCCACTCACCCTTGTCCCCCCGCTCCTCTCTCTCCTCACACCCTTTCTCTTTAGCAAACCCTAGTTGTTTCCTATAAATACTCGTTTCAAGTTTCATTGAAAGAAAAAAGAGAGGAACGAGCAGAAGGAGAACGACGGAGAGAAAAACGAGCACAACACGAAAAGAAACAGATCAAAAAATTCCTCTGAGCAGAACCCAAATTTCCAGTGATTGAAAATCCCCTAAAAAAAAAATCAAAGCTTCCAGTTGCAAAAATCCCTAAAAAGACGTTCTATTGGCAGTTTAATCTCGTTTGTTATCGGTAAAAAATAACGAATCAATTATTCGTTTGCCTTGGTATTTGTTACGAATCCGAGCATCGCAAGTTCGGATTCGACTGTGTTCTAGTAGATCTGAGCCTCCGCACCCCATTTCGCTGCGCTCGCAAAAGGTTAGCAATTTTCCTTTTCTTCGAAACTCATTTTATTTCTTGGGGTAATGTTTGCATGAGTTAACTTCCTATGCTGACATGAATTTGTTTCAGTTCTGGTATTAGTTAAAGAATAAGGGTCGCCAGGTTTTGATTGAGCATGCTGAAATTCGTTAGTCTAATTTTGTTGGTTCGATAGTTTTAAAAATGGGATTGCATGTGTTGAAATTGATTACATTCATTTGTTAGTCAAATATGTTGTTCGCTTGCCCACGAATGTCTTGAAAATATCCTGCCAATACATTTAACCATAATTTATTATACAAGCATGTCTTTATTTGAGATTGGAAAAAATGTCGATTTTCTGTTTAAGTATATAGGAGGTATGCCCAAATATACTGTACGTACATAATTTCAAAGTCTACCTTTTCAATATACTGGTGTTATTGATCCCTTACTGTGATTGAATGGGGGGGTAGTAATGCTATGAATGGCTTAAATGTAAGTGTTTAGCCTATTTTCATGTTGTTCTGCCCCAGTTGAGTTGATCATTGTTTAATTTTCTGTCCCATGTTTTGCAAATTGAACACTTTCAGTTAAATGAGAACTGATGTTGTACCCATATGTTTCAATTCTAGGTATCAAGAATCCTATTTAGTTTTGCCTATTACTTAAAAAATGAGTTTATATGATTCATTATTATGCTATTTGATAAGTGTTGTGCTTAGTTTTTGGTTCAGAAGTTTGTTGGACACGTTGATGCATTTAAACTCCCTGTGTTTGATTATCATGTTGACTGTTGTGTCAATCCTGTATGTATTCTCATGAAATGGTCTGTGTCAAGTTAAGTTTTAAGCCTGATAGTTGCTAATACCCCATGTTCTCTGGTAATCTCACATATGTTTGAATATGTCATCTTTGGCTGAATACCTGTTTGGGTGGTGTTCTTTACACTTGAGCATGTCTTTTTCCCTTTCTATGAACATTAGTGTTTCATCTTGATTGTCCCATGTGGATTGGAGGTGCATTGTTTTTCCCCTTTTGCCATTTTCAATTTGATTACTGTTATAATCTGTATCTAGTTAAGATATTAGCATATAGTTTGGCCTTAAAAGAGTTCAGATCTACTGCTGAGACTCCAAACTGATGACAGTTTTAAAGGGGTAGCTTTGGTTCCAATATTGGTTTGTTTATGTTTCTAGTTTGCATGATCAGGTATCATAATTTTGCTCCTGCTGTTGTATTTTTTTTCTTTTTTTCTTTGAAGTTGGAAGTCATAATTTGTGCCCCTTCCTTGACTTGGTATTTGTAATCAGTTTAAGTCATTGGTTTGTAAGTTTGAAAGTAATGCTCACCATGATATATTAGAAAGTTGGTATGTCTCCCTTTTGTTTGGTTTTCTGGTCTGAGGCTCCATTCAATGCCTTTTCTTTCCTCTTTTGTATGCTGACTAAAGAAGAGCTGTACTAAGAGACCCTTTTTTTCCAAATCTGTCATTGAGAATGTAGTTTTGACAGAGTTTATTTAAGACTGTAAGAAGTATAATCTTATCGGTTTGATCAATGAACGTAGGAGTCAGAGTTATAGAAGTCTATGCTAAAACCATGTTAACCTTATCTGTGGCAGTGAATATGAATTCAAGGGTTTGCGGTTGTGCTGTCTAATGTGTTGGAATATTAGTTGCATGTTAAGAGTGTTACTTAATCTTGTCCATCTTCATACCTGTCAACTCATTTTTTTTTGCTTGCTTGGAAGCTGTTGATATATTAATTAGAAGTAGTCCATAGCGTTTAATTAAAGTCATTAAATTGCTCGTAGACTGTTATATTTAGTAAGTATACTTTGGAATATTAGTTTGATGTTTTCTTGCCCTCAAACTGTCTCGAGAAAGGTTCAAGAGGGTAAGGATCAGATCTGTGTGAAATTTGGGTTTATTTGAATTCATATGTGTTAGTGTATTTAATACATCCCTATCCACATGACTGTGCATGTACGAAATATACCTAAATATACATAGCACATATGTAATCCATGGAATTTGCTTTGAATTTGTATCTTTACATGTTTAAGCCGTATTGATTGTATACTAATCTGTCTTTTCTTTTGTTTATGCATGACCGTCGCATATGAGTCCTAAAGACTCGTTCTTCTCCCGCATTTGGCGTTGGGCTGAAAGCCCAACATGACTCCTCTCGTGTCCACCCCACAGCAGCCATGAAAGTTTGTTATTGGGCCGAAGCCCAACAGCAGCCCTTTGAACGCCACATCAAAAAATGGGCTGAGCCCACTTAATTTTATTTATGCCTTTGTTTTATTTTATGCCTTTAACTTGTATGTATTATTTGACTAACACTTTCGTATTTTCTGCTCTTCCTTAGCTTAGTTGAACTATTGAGGATTAGTAGAGATAGTTTAGTAAAGGGGTAGTTAGATAAAAGACTAACGGTCAATCCCATAAGTCGTGTTCTTCTCTTTTATGTCGAAACTATTTATAAGCATCTAATATTTATCTTATTTAGAATAACTAATTTGCAAATGGCCTAATTTCATATTTTTGAGTCAAAGGATTCACGTTTTATTATCTCGGGAATTTTGAAACGTCATTAATGTTGACACCCAATTTTGTCCCTCCTTTATTTAATTTACTCGGTTTTCTAAATTTACTGACGAGCTAAATACTTTATTTTTACAATATTTTATTGCCACTACTACTAATATCATTACTTTTATTTTTGACATTACAAGTATCACTTTACTACAAATTTTAGATGATTTTGTCATCATTTCATTTTTTTTGAGTTTGGACTCGTTAAATTAATTACAAGACAGTATTTTATAAAATATCTATTTTTTTTTACATATTAATTATTTATTGTCTTTACATAATATATATTATACCAGTTATTAAATTAGAAGCCCGAAAATAATTAAAATAGCGGAGGAAGGACCAATATTTTTTAGCCAAATTAATGGCCCAAAATACAAATACAATATCATTTTCATACCCAAATAATTAGGCCACATCTTTAATACTTAACCCACATTTTCAACCCACATTTAAAATTAATAGGCCAGCCCAAACGGACTAGCCCATTCTTTTGACCCGGGTCCGGCCCAATTCCCTTATTCTTTACCCTAACCCTACCCCTTTCCTTTTCTTTTCTTTCCGCCTCACCTTCTTTCTCTTTCCCTTCACTCCCTCTTTTCCCTTTACCCTAATCTCTCTTTCCCCTTCCTAGCCGCCTCCTTCTTTCCCGCTTCTCGCTCCCATTTCCCACCATTTCCGCTCTCTCCACTCACCTCTGTCCCCCACTTCGTCTCTCTCCCACGCTCCTCTCTTTACCAAAGAAGCCCTATAAATATAAATGCAAGTTGAATCGGAAAAAAAAAAAAAAAACGGAGTCGACTTTAAACAAAAAAAACAAGACCGGAAAATCCCATAATAAGATCTGGACAGATCAGAAAACGCCGAAAAAATTCCCCTACAAAAACACTAGTTTCGGTGGCCTCAAATTTCCCTATAAATTCTTAGATTTCACGACTTTCATTTGCTTGATCATCATTCTAATTTTAAGACTGTTAAACATTCATTTCTGTCTTGGTGGACTTTGGCCACGACAGAGATCTTCAGATTCATTTGCGTGAGTCTCGAATCTATCAATACGAGAGAGGATTCGCGACCATCGACACCCCGTTCACTGCACCCGACAAAGGTGATTTTCCTCCCTTAGTTGTTTTTGATCAGTTTCTGTCGATTTCTTGTTGTTTGGTTCACATTTTAGTTAAAATGTGGTGTTACGATGTTTTGGTGTCGTAGTCAATAGATCAACGTATCTATTCGTGGTTTATTTGTTAATTAGCAAAGTATGCGATAAGATGTTAGTTTATATGATGCGTTGGTTAAATGATCATGTTTAGCTTAAATGTTGTTGTTAAAAGTCAAGTAAGCTAGTTAAGAATCTGTGTCGATAGCATTGTAATAAGGAAATCACATCATCGATAATGCGTAATATAAATATTTCGCTGAATCTGTTTGAATATATATGGCAACTTGTGCTTAACATGCCAGTTTTCTAGGCTAAACTGTTGGAGCTTAGAGTGAAGAACAATAGCTTTTGCTGATGTCTAAGTATCTTCTGATTTGCCTAAGTTTCCCTTGTCTAAGAGTTTGCGTTTTGAAATTTAGAACGGATTCCAATACACTGGATGTTTTTTTGTTTGTTAGGTGTCTAAACAAATTATTTCCTAATCTAAGCTTGAATGATATGTCAGTGTACTGTTCAATGCTCAGCGCCTAATTGCAATGAGCTATTTTTCTACATATGGTTTGAATTCATGTAAAACTTTAAATCCAAAAATGGTAAGGATGGCATGCATTGTTTCTAGTTCCTCCCCTGTCATGTACCGATCAACAAGAAAATAATCTGGTTTATATGGTTAGTTTAAACCTCAATCCACCAGAGGTTTCAAAGTCAATGCCAAGAGGAGTGATATGATTCTTTTGTTTCTATTACTAATATTTTGTGTTGCCTTTGTTGTCTTATATTTCAAGTAAGATGCCTGTTCATATGGTTTTTTTTATTAGAATAATCTACTCATGTCTTTACACTAGTCTAAGGATTCGACAAAAAAAAATATTTTTGTTTGTACTTTGGGAAGACTCAGACCCTCAGAAGTAGGCGTTAACATTAAGTAATTTGTCCTCAACCAAGTGTGCCTTGTTAATATTGTTGTTTTGTGCGTTAGGGATTTCCCTTTGGAATCTAAATTCTATGTGGTTCTTGACGTATGAATTAGTGTTAACTTGGTTTTCTTTGCTGTCAGTGTAACCATTTGAATGTTTCCATAGTGTTTTGAGGATTCCCTTTCTGATATTGTCTCCTACCGAAGTATGTTGAGTTTATCACATGATAATTCTATGCTACTCTTTCTCTTTTTTTTTACATGCACATTTTGGAGCGAAATTGAGTCTTCATAAAGACTCATTACCCGAACAGTCTCATTTTGAGATTATGCGGCATTCGGACCTGGCATGCGCATTCCTATTCAACTCTCGTCCTCTCGACATTCATCCGAACAGAAAACAAAGAGAGTGGTTAGCCAAACGGCGGACCACTGAAAACTTTACTCTGCTATGGTAGCCAAATGTGGCTTTAATTCGTCTCATTTTATTCCGTAATATTGCTTGTTTGCTGGTGTGACTGCAATTTTATTTGTACTGTGGTAATCTAATGATTTTACTTTGCTTGATCGAGTAGAGTCTTTTCTTTTAATTAACATTTATTTTACCAGTTATAAGTTGCCCTTTAGTCAAGAACACGATTTTACTCTAATTCTTAATTGCTTTCTCTTCTCAAAACTTTATCTGTTCCGAATGAATAGAGACAAATGTTTTTTTTCGGGTTTTCGTTCACTCATTTAATTTAAGGAAGGTTAGTGGGTTTATTCTATTAACTTTAGTCCTACATTTGAAAATGACATTTGTTTCAAATAATATAGATAATAGTGGCCTCACCTTCAATCTGAACCACGTTTTGGCTTTGGTCCCTTTTTAAAGGTTTAACTACTTTTCTTATGCAAAAAACGTATTTGGACAGCTGAGGCCTTTCTATTTTATTTTTTAGCTCTTGATCAGGAATCATTTTGTCGAAATATGGTTACAAATTATTTCTTTTCTCCGAAGTGAATTTAGCCTAATTAGTTATAAGTCCGGTCGGTTAACCATTGTTAATGGGTCTTAAAGGGTGCCTAATACCTTCCCTTTAGACTAATTGAACCCTTACCTAGAATCTTAAGTTTCGCAGACCTTAAACAGAGCTAACTTTAGAAAATAACTTTAATAAACTTTAGGTGTCCTAATTCACCATAAATAATTAGGTGGCGACTCCTTAACAACAAACACAACAAAACAGGAATCTCCAATACGTCATACTTCTACTTTAACCTCCCGGGTTAAAATGGGGTGTGACAGCTTGGCGACTCCGCTGGGGAACTTTACCTAGGTTCTAACCATAACGGACTTAGTTTTAAATAGGCTTTGTGTGCTTATTTGAAATCACTTTATTTATTTGTTAACTATTTTTTACATGTTATTAATTGTTTGTTTGATATAAACTGTTTATGTGTTACTGCTTTGATAAACTGTCATTCCGTTCATATTTCCTCCACTTCTGGAAAACTCACACATATTCACACACTTAAAACGGTTTCGCGGTTCGCGCCCGTTCACTACTAAATTACCCCTTTAGTTGGATTGATCTTGTGGATTTAGTCGATCAGCGGTGCAGTCGACGGCCACGGACTTTCCACTCCCAAGTTGTCCACTTGGGGGAACCTTGTGTCATAAGAAGCCAACTCTCAGTCAGCCTAAGATAGAGCTAAACCAACACACTTTATTAAGAGCATACATTTCATGACCTAAGAGGTTTAATACCCTTAGTGTATTAAACCCATTAGTTGACTTTACCCAAATGTCCAAGCGGGTTCACGACCCCGAGTGACACCAATCATACTTTATGTGCATGTTTGAAGGATAATTGTGCCTAAATATTGACTATTTGCTTTAACTAATTAAACTTTAGGAGGGAGGGAATAACTAACATTTCTATGACAGGTATGGACTTCACATTAGAGTACGTCCGTGATCAACAAATGACGAAGACCAATGGCATCACCAAATAGAGCTAGATGTCATATTTACTTTACTTGGATTAGGAAACATTTTATATTGTACTCATTTGACATGTAATAAATATTACATTATTTTTTGTACTTTATTTTGGGGAAATAGAATTTGTTTAATTAATCAAAAGCAATGGGATGACGCATTATGGCACACTTCACCCTTCAAATAAACGATAGGCCTACCTCTGGCACAAAGAGGTCATATGCATACTAGGACGCGTTATTGTTTGATATACCCATTTACATGACAACTTGTTTGACTTTATTTGATGAATTATTTGTTACATGACTTACTTGACTCTATGTGATCATGACTTTACCTAGATATGTTGTGAGACTGACATCATTTGCACTATTGCGTTTCTTTTATTTTTTATTCCCAAAAAGTTGATCCATGTTGACACCGAGACACCGACCATCCGGGATGCCGAACCAGGAGAGACATTGAACAATTGGATTCCTACTCCAGGAGTCTTGATAGTTTGAACATGTAGAAAACTTTAGAAATAGCACGATTTTAAAATTGAGGCTTAAATCGTGCCTCAAAACTTTTGTTTGTTTTGCTTCATCTTTTGGAAGCTTAAATTGCAAAAAACAATGAATGCATTTCTGATTTTCCTTAATCATCCATTATTGTTATTTTCTACTTTATTTATCAAAACTGTCAACTCTATGATTGTGACATAAAATGAACGAATAGACAACATACATCCTGAGAGAGAGTAACAACAAAACTAGGGGACAAGACAAGATTCCACTCGAGAAATTGAAATAGCCGATAGGTGATAACATAAGCCTGAAAGCTAGCAGTCAAGAAGAAATCAAGGACGACATTAGTTTAGACAACCTAGTTTGCAACCTTTCCTTTAACAATCAATACGAACTACGCTGACCTGATTCCCATGGGGGATACGTAGGCAGCCCACATAGGGTTCGGTTGCTTTACAACAAAAAATCCAAAAATTTCTTATGTACCCTACGAACTACGTTCTGACCTGATTCCCGTGGGGGGATACGTAGGCATCCCACATAGGGTTCGGTTGCGCTATAACAGAAAATAAAAAAAAAATCCTTATGTAAGGAGAACTACACGTGACCTGATCCCCTCAGTAAGATTCGTAGACTATCAACATACCGGTCAATCATATTTAGATAGAAATCCTACAAACCTTTAGTCATTTACATAACAGAACTACGCTGACCTGATTCCCATGGCGGGATACGTAGGCAATCCAGATCGGGTTCGGTCCCTTATTAGAAAATTTTAAACCATTCTTATATACTTTACGAACTACGTTCTGACCTGATTCCCTGGAAGGATACGTAGGCAACCTATATAAGGTTCGGTCACACCACGACATAAGTTTAGCATACCCTTTCTGAACCCAAAACTGGGGCATATTTTGAAAATATAGACGGTTGGACATCGACAATATTGAGACTACCAGACAGGAAGTATTATAGACCAATTACTTTAGAAGTGTCACAATTCGAAGTTGGCAGAATATTTTACAACTTACATATATATACATTTACATATATATATCTTTCCTTACATACATTTACATATTTCACAATTTATATACGTATAATTATATTTCCTTATACATATACTTACATACCTACCTTTCAAATGAAATACTTTCTTTCAATTATTTCACTACTGTTCATCTACCGAGGCTTGAACGGAGATCACAAGATCCAAACAAACAAGACAAATGGAGCGCCAACAACGTCAAGCTTCGAGTCAACACGAATCAACTTCCCCCTCCCAAACTAAGAATTTTTCTTTGAGTGCAGGAACTTAAAATCGCGAGATCAACAGTCAAGCCTATCAATCAGGGCCATTGTGGCCTCGCCTCAAAAACCATACGGCTTTACTTCCAACCTTATCTTTTAATTTATTTTTATCAAAATAATTTTATAACTTTATACACCTGTTTTTGTAGGTTGACGAGATTGAAGGCGAATTAAATCAGGATTACGTGTCCTAAATTTGGCCTGTCACGATACCATCAACATCATGAGCCAGACGGCTATTCCACCACTTTACTCCATACTTTATCAATTATTTTATCATATACTTTACCAGCTTTAACCATTTTACTTTGAACTTTGCAGGAATCATTGTTAAGTTTCCAAAGACAGCTGAAGGCATCTCCCAAGACCGCTGGAGGCACCAATATCACACCCCGAGGATAACTATACATTTTAGGCTCGTCCGCCTTTAATAGGACATCATTTTTTCAAAAGCATCGCATTGCATATACACTACTGATTTCAAATGCCCGACAAAGGGACAACATCATTGTTCACAAACGCACAGCATTTAGGCTAGTCCGCCTTTAATAGGACACTCTAGGCTCATCCGCCTTTAATAGGACACTTTAGGATTGTCCGCATTTAATAGGACACTTTAGGATTGTCCGCCTTTAATAGGACACTTTAGGCTCGTCCGCCTTTAATAGGACACTTTAGGCTCGTCCGCCTTTAATAGGACACTTTAGGATTGTCCGCCTTTAATAGGACACTTTGGGTTCGTCCACCCTAAAATAGGATATATTGGGTTCTTCCACCCTAAAATAGGATACTTGGGTCCGTCCACCCTAAAATAGGACATATTGGGTCATTCTAGACTAAAATAAGAATTCACATATTATTTTTTTTTTTTTTTTTTTTTTTTACAAGATTGGCGTCGAGTCTCTGAAGACAACCGGAGGCATCACATGGCTACACAGCCTCATACGCATAAGCCAGACGGCTACACTTTGACTTTACTCTCTACTTTATCATTTACTTTACCAACTTTAACAACTTTACCCTGAACTTTACAGGAATTATCATCAAGTCTCCGAAGACAACCGGAGACATCATCCACTTTACAACTTTATCCCGGACTTTACGGGAGTCATTATCAAATCTCTGAAGACAACCGGAGAGATATCATCAAGTCCCCGAAGACAACCGGAGACATTATTCGGCTATACAGCCTCATATGCATAAGCCAGACGGCTACACTACGACTTTACCCTCTACTTTATCATTTACTTTACCAACTTTAACAACTTTACCCTGAACTTTACAGGAATTATCATTGAGCCTCCGAAGACAACCGGAGACATCATACACTTTACGACTTTACCCCGGACTGTACAAGAGTCTGCATTAAATCTCCGAAAACAACCGGAGACATATCATCAAGTCCCCGAAGACAACCGGAGACATCGCATGGCTACACGGCCTCACCTGCATAAAGCCAAACGGCTATACACTTATTTTACTCCTTACTTCATTCCTTTATTTCATCATCTACTTTACCACTTTAATGAATTTACCTTAAAATTCGCAGATATCAGTTATCATCGAGTCCCGGAAGACAGCCGGAGACCTTATCACTATCATCTTCAAATGCAACTAGAGATATCATCACACCCTCAGCATACACATCACACATTCATTCAAGTCCCTGAAGACAACCAGAGACAACATTGGCCACACGGCTTCATTTTCATTCCCACACTCATATTTACTATCATTTACACTCTTTATAGTTTTACATTTTTTAACTTTATTACTAATTTTGACATGAATTTCAGTTTTGGCAGAAAATACAACCTGCAGGGACACAACACAACGTGGAACTTTATCTTACGCAGTGAACTGGGGTAAACATGCTGAAGAGGAATACCAAACTCACAAGCAAAGGTCACGGATCTACTCTCGAACTCAATTCCGCCTATGTCCACAAACACGTGATACGTAGGTTAATTTCCCTTTCATATTCCCCACTAAAACTCTATTTCAATCAACTCTTTTCACAATCTCATATTCCTTTCTACATCCCCAGCGTCTCCATAACTCAACACTGGGGCATTTTTAGAGAATTTACGTCGTGCCTAGTAGAGTCCTACTTAAAGGTGTGTTGCACGCCACATTTATAATTAGGAGGCTATAAGCATATGTTCCATTCTTGAACGTTCTCGTCACCTGTCTACAACCCCCGCAAGATTATGAATTCACAAAAAACATTCAAACTACACATGGCCCTAGTGCGAGATTATGAATTCATAATATTTTCCATCAATTTTCCTAAACCATACTTTCTTACAAACTCATTCGTCGGTCCGAACAAAATTGGTTACTACGTCAACTTCTTCGCCCGAAGACTCTTACATCATCTCCGTTCGAAGAGGGGCATCTGTTGACACCCAATTTTGTCCCTCCTTTATTTAATTTACTCGGTTTTCTAAATTTACTGACGAGCTAAATACTTTATTTTTACAATATTTTATTGCCACTACTACTAATATCATTACTTTTATTTTTGACATTACAAGTATCACTTTACTACAAATTTTAGATGATTTTGTCATCATTTCATTTTTTTTGAGTTTGGACTCGTTAAATTAATTACAAGACAGTATTTTATAAAATATCTATTTTTTTTTACATATTAATTATTTATTGTCTTTACATAATATATATTATACCAGTTATTAAATTAGAAGCCCGAAAATAATTAAAATAGCGGAGGAAGGACCAATATTTTTTAGCCAAATTAATGGCCCAAAATACAAATACAATATCATTTTCATACCCAAATAATTAGGCCACATCTTTAATACTTAACCCACATTTTCAACCCACATTTAAAATTAATAGGCCAGCCCAAACGGACTAGCCCATTCTTTTGACCCGGGTCCGGCCCAATTCCCTTATTCTTTACCCTAACCCTACCCCTTTCCTTTTCTTTTCTTTCCGCCTCACCTTCTTTCTCTTTCCCTTCACTCCCTCTTTTCCCTTTACCCTAATCTCTCTTTCCCCTTCCTAGCCGCCTCCTTCTTTCCCGCTTCTCGCTCCCATTTCCCACCATTTCCGCTCTCTCCACTCACCTCTGTCCCCCACTTCGTCTCTCTCCCACGCTCCTCTCTTTACCAAAGAAGCCCTATAAATATAAATGCAAGTTGAATCGGAAAAAAAAAAAAAAAACGGAGTCGACTTTAAACAAAAAAAACAAGACCGGAAAATCCCATAATAAGATCTGGACAGATCAGAAAACGCCGAAAAAATTCCCCTACAAAAACACTAGTTTCGGTGGCCTCAAATTTCCCTATAAATTCTTAGATTTCACGACTTTCATTTGCTTGATCATCATTCTAATTTTAAGACTGTTAAACATTCATTTCTGTCTTGGTGGACTTTGGCCACGACAGAGATCTTCAGATTCATTTGCGTGAGTCTCGAATCTATCAATACGAGAGAGGATTCGCGACCATCGACACCCCGTTCACTGCACCCGACAAAGGTGATTTTCCTCCCTTAGTTGTTTTTGATCAGTTTCTGTCGATTTCTTGTTGTTTGGTTCACATTTTAGTTAAAATGTGGTGTTACGATGTTTTGGTGTCGTAGTCAATAGATCAACGTATCTATTCGTGGTTTATTTGTTAATTAGCAAAGTATGCGATAAGATGTTAGTTTATATGATGCGTTGGTTAAATGATCATGTTTAGCTTAAATGTTGTTGTTAAAAGTCAAGTAAGCTAGTTAAGAATCTGTGTCGATAGCATTGTAATAAGGAAATCACATCATCGATAATGCGTAATATAAATATTTCGCTGAATCTGTTTGAATATATATGGCAACTTGTGCTTAACATGCCAGTTTTCTAGGCTAAACTGTTGGAGCTTAGAGTGAAGAACAATAGCTTTTGCTGATGTCTAAGTATCTTCTGATTTGCCTAAGTTTCCCTTGTCTAAGAGTTTGCGTTTTGAAATTTAGAACGGATTCCAATACACTGGATGTTTTTTTGTTTGTTAGGTGTCTAAACAAATTATTTCCTAATCTAAGCTTGAATGATATGTCAGTGTACTGTTCAATGCTCAGCGCCTAATTGCAATGAGCTATTTTTCTACATATGGTTTGAATTCATGTAAAACTTTAAATCCAAAAATGGTAAGGATGGCATGCATTGTTTCTAGTTCCTCCCCTGTCATGTACCGATCAACAAGAAAATAATCTGGTTTATATGGTTAGTTTAAACCTCAATCCACCAGAGGTTTCAAAGTCAATGCCAAGAGGAGTGATATGATTCTTTTGTTTCTATTACTAATATTTTGTGTTGCCTTTGTTGTCTTATATTTCAAGTAAGATGCCTGTTCATATGGTTTTTTTTATTAGAATAATCTACTCATGTCTTTACACTAGTCTAAGGATTCGACAAAAAAAAATATTTTTGTTTGTACTTTGGGAAGACTCAGACCCTCAGAAGTAGGCGTTAACATTAAGTAATTTGTCCTCAACCAAGTGTGCCTTGTTAATATTGTTGTTTTGTGCGTTAGGGATTTCCCTTTGGAATCTAAATTCTATGTGGTTCTTGACGTATGAATTAGTGTTAACTTGGTTTTCTTTGCTGTCAGTGTAACCATTTGAATGTTTCCATAGTGTTTTGAGGATTCCCTTTCTGATATTGTCTCCTACCGAAGTATGTTGAGTTTATCACATGATAATTCTATGCTACTCTTTCTCTTTTTTTTTACATGCACATTTTGGAGCGAAATTGAGTCTTCATAAAGACTCATTACCCGAACAGTCTCATTTTGAGATTATGCGGCATTCGGACCTGGCATGCGCATTCCTATTCAACTCTCGTCCTCTCGACATTCATCCGAACAGAAAACAAAGAGAGTGGTTAGCCAAACGGCGGACCACTGAAAACTTTACTCTGCTATGGTAGCCAAATGTGGCTTTAATTCGTCTCATTTTATTCCGTAATATTGCTTGTTTGCTGGTGTGACTGCAATTTTATTTGTACTGTGGTAATCTAATGATTTTACTTTGCTTGATCGAGTAGAGTCTTTTCTTTTAATTAACATTTATTTTACCAGTTATAAGTTGCCCTTTAGTCAAGAACACGATTTTACTCTAATTCTTAATTGCTTTCTCTTCTCAAAACTTTATCTGTTCCGAATGAATAGAGACAAATGTTTTTTTTCGGGTTTTCGTTCACTCATTTAATTTAAGGAAGGTTAGTGGGTTTATTCTATTAACTTTAGTCCTACATTTGAAAATGACATTTGTTTCAAATAATATAGATAATAGTGGCCTCACCTTCAATCTGAACCACGTTTTGGCTTTGGTCCCTTTTTAAAGGTTTAACTACTTTTCTTATGCAAAAAACGTATTTGGACAGCTGAGGCCTTTCTATTTTATTTTTTAGCTCTTGATCAGGAATCATTTTGTCGAAATATGGTTACAAATTATTTCTTTTCTCCGAAGTGAATTTAGCCTAATTAGTTATAAGTCCGGTCGGTTAACCATTGTTAATGGGTCTTAAAGGGTGCCTAATACCTTCCCTTTAGACTAATTGAACCCTTACCTAGAATCTTAAGTTTCGCAGACCTTAAACAGAGCTAACTTTAGAAAATAACTTTAATAAACTTTAGGTGTCCTAATTCACCATAAATAATTAGGTGGCGACTCCTTAACAACAAACACAACAAAACAGGAATCTCCAATACGTCATACTTCTACTTTAACCTCCCGGGTTAAAATGGGGTGTGACAATTAACACGTAAATAGGAATTGAAGAACATTTTGAACTTCCAAAACGCGAGAGTCAATCAATACATCATCGTTTAGTTTGTTTCAAATATTTGTTAAAGCATTACGCAAACCCGCGTTTTCTTTTTTTGCTTATACATTTCATGCGAGTTCTATTAGCATCATTAATCAAAATCTTTGCAACATTTATAAGCTATTTTCGTATGACATTTGCAATTTCTTTTACGCGAATTAGTACATTTTCTACAAATTTCATTTTAAACAGTATTTTTTCTTATATTTCAACATTAATAATATTTACAAATTATATGGCATTTGAAGCCTCCTTTTATACAAATTATTATATTATTTTTCATAAGTTCATTTAGTATTTTATTTTAAATCTTAACAATATTTATAAACTTCTATTTCAAATAGCATTCTAAAATTCCATCTTATGCGAATTACTAGTCCCATTTTGGCAACCTTATTACTTGAAGTCTTTTTTATAAAATGACAATTAAAATTCTCTTTTGCATAAATTGCTATATTTTACAAGTCTTATCTGCATAAACAATTTTTTTAAAAAATTTGATACTATATCCAACATTGATTAATTAACCTAAGTTTGGTCGGATAACCGTGTTTAATGGATTCTAAAGGATGCCTAACCCCTTCCCTTTAGGATGATATAGAACCCTTACCTAGAATCACACTGGTTAAGCAGACCATTAACAGAGGTTTAGTTTTAACTTTACCTTAGTTAATAATTAGGTGTCCTAATTCACCGTAAAAATCAATTAGGTGGCCACTCCTTAAAATAAACAAAGCATATTTAGGAATCTCCAATATGTCGTACTCCGCTTCAACTCCCGGGTTAAAATGGGGTATAACACTATATATACTTACTTATATACTATATATACTTATATTCCTAACTTAATAAAAGTAAAAATATGAACACAAGTAAATAGAAGAAAGCTCAATGAGCCATATATTTTATTCATTCTTGGATAACATTTATTTGCAAGTTGTATTTTTTTTTAACTTGCAAATAATACATGAGTTATACAAAAATAGTAGAATAATAAAATCACCAATTTTGAACCATTTCGTTAATTTCCCCCACATCATATTCGGTCATGGAAATATCTTCAAAGTCTTCCATTTCGTCCGGTCCACTAGCTATCAAATCTTCAATTTCTTCCTCTTCGCCTTGCTCCGCTTCTGAGTTTTGGTTGCGTCGCTCCGATCTAATCCAATCTCGAATGCACACTAGTACTTGCAAGCTAAAGCCGGATAATGAATGTCTATGGTCTCCAATTTGTTGTCTTCCTTGGCTAAATGCGCTCTCCGAAGCAACGGTTGATACTTGAACCGTAAGGATATCTCGAGCCATTCTTGAAAGTACCGGATAGCTTGCCTTGTACTTCTTCCACCATGCTAAGACGTCCAAGTCATCCTTGATATCCACATTTGGCTGCATCAAATAAAAGTTAAATTCATCAAAGTTTGCAGTAGAAGAAGAAGTTGGCTGTGAATGTAAAACTTTTAAACCCGACAAGCCCTTTTTGCTACTCTGAGAAGTAGTAGGGCGTGGAGCAACGGGTGTAGCACGTTCTTCCAAACTAGAATAATGAGTAAAAACTCTTCTAAACTCATCATCAATAGCGAGATCGGCTTCAGCTAAAGATGGTTGAACTCCCTCTTCAATTTCTAAAAATGTATAAATTTGACTAACCAAATTTTTAGTATAAGACACTTTTAAACAAGGATTTAAAAGGGAACCCAATATAAATAAAGTTGGGATGGGAAAAAAATACTTCTTAAATTTGATTATCATTTCAAAAATAGCCACTTGATAATCGGGTTTATATTTATACTCTTGTAAAACTCTAGCTATTTCCGCTAAGTAGGCTAAAATTCCGGTTACCGTGGGATAGAATTGTCTAGAAAAAGCAAGAGTTGCATTATAAAAAAATTCTAAAAGTTCAATACATTCTTTAACATCTTCCCAATGCCTAAAAGTTAACCAATCCTCACTATCAATATTATACTTGTTGTGAACTTGTTGTATGGGAATCCTATACTCATATGCTTGTTGTAGCATAATGTAAGTGTAGTTCCACCTAGTCTCAATTTCTACTTGAATTTTCCTAGGTCTAAGGTTATTTTCCACACAAGCATTCTTAAAATCTCTAATTATTCCCCTATTAGCATTACAAAAAAGAAACGCAACAGCATTTCTAACTTTTTGAACAGAATCATCAAAATGCATAAGACCATCTTTAACAATTAAATTTAAAATGTGACAACTACATCTTACATGAAAAATATTTCTTAGAGGAGGGTTTATTTCTCTTTTTAAAAGACCATTGCCTTTGTATTATTAGAAGCATTATCCAAAGCAATACAAAGTGTTTTTCTATAAATGTTAAAAAATCTCATTATAGTAGACATTGAATCGGCTAAAAATTTTCCATCGTGACGACCTTTTCCTTCGTCGTATAAAAAAGCTATAATTCTTTTTTGCATAACCCAGTTGTCATCAACCCAATGACATGTAATAGCAAAAAAATCTAAATGGTTAATACTAAGACCCAAATCAGCGGTAAGACAAACATTACAATTTAAAGAATTAAATACATGGCGCAAATAAAATCTATATTTTTTAAACAAATCTATAACATCGGCTCTACAAGTACTTCTAGGAATACCCTCAAATAACGGGTTATAACAACGTTGAATGTAAGTAACAAACCCCAAACCCGAGGGAAAGGAAAATGGTAAACAATCATAAGCTACCATTTTAGCTATTTCTACGCGTTCTTTTTTCTTGTCATACTTAAAATTTCTACCGGTTCGTGGGTCTATCGTCATTTGAATCCCCCCCACATTTGAACTCGTTTGTTCTCCCCAAATATCCATATGTTTGGTTCTCATATGAGCATTTAGTGTACCCGTTCCACCATCCTTACCAGTTCCTTGCTTAAAACTAAATACTTGTGCACATAGGGTACATGTAACTGATTGGTTTTCCCTATCCTTAGTCATAAATTTCCAAACTTTAGCTGTTGGCTTACGAGTTCTAGGCGGTTTGTCTTGTGTATGTGATTGTGCAGGACCTGTATCTCCTATGGGATTTTCGGGGGGTTGTGTTTCATCATCATCATCATCTAAGTCTTCATTAAAAGTGTCGGTAAAATGTTGTTGCATTGCCTCATGACCTAAAAGTGGATTATTTCCACCAACATCAATACTTAAATTAGGTGTTTCTTCCACAAATGTTTCCTCATTAAGCGCACCCCTAACAGTACGACTACTACTACCGGCACCACGTCTTAATCTCTTTGACATTATTAAATAGAAATAATTTAAATCACAATCAAATAAATCACAAGAAAATAAATTACAACAAATTAAATTTGCTAGAATTAAATTGCGTAAATTAAATTTCGAAAAATAAATTGCTAGAATTAAATTGCGAAAATTAAAGATAGAGTTGGAACGAAGGTACCAAATTGCCGAATTAATTTCCAACAAAGCGAAGACGGCTAGAATTGCAAATCCACCAAAGCTACTTCGGATTGTTGGAAAATCACCAACTCCACCAACAATATTATAATTGCAAAATTAATAATTGAAAGTTGAAACTATAATAAGACTTTGTGGCTAATTATTGCAAAGTAACTATAATTGAGAGATTGAGATTTGAGAGAAAGATGAAGAAGAGTGAATTGAAATGAAAATGAAGAAGGGTTTATATAGGGGTGGGGGAGGGGTTAAAGTGTTAAAAAAAAAAAATTAGGGGCCAAAAATTAAGAAAATGACCGTTTGGCAACGGCCATTTTTGCAAATGGACCGTTGCCAACGGTCCATTACCGAGGCCCAACGGCTCTTTCCTTTTTTTTTTTTTTTTTAAAATTTTAACCGGTTTAACCGGTCCGGTTCCGGTTAAAAAAAATTTGGAACCGGACCGGTAAACTAATATCCGGTTAACCGGAACCGGTTAACCGGTTATACCGGTTCCGGTTCCGGTTCCGGTTCCGGTTCCGGTTCCGGTTTAACCGGTCCGGTTACCGGTTAAAACCGGTTACAATGAACCGGTTGACACCTTTACCTTTCATTACCCCACATTATTCAAACATTTTAATCTACAATAAATTTAGGAAAATAGCATTGAGAAGAATTGTAATGGTATACTCGAGTTGTGTTTTATTAATATATTCAAATTGTGTTTTATATATTAAAAATTAGGATTTTATTATAGGGGTTTGTTCATTTTTAACATTTTGTAGATGACCACACTGTTTACGAAAAATTTTATGCACGCCCCTGCTAAGTGTTGTGTGCATATATTTCTCTAGAAGCTATTTAATAACAACCGAAAATTTTCCATCTTTCCTTGACGTAGATTGTAACAAGATAAGAATTTTAATTACTTTTGGGTTCGATGTGTCAAGTGTGCATGTGTAAGTACGCTTCAATAATGTTCGTGGTGTAAAAGCTAGTAGTATCATATATGAATTTGGATGATAGTTTCTGTAATAATCTCCATTATTATTTCTTCAGGTCACTCTTTTTGTCGTTTACTGTGCTGGATGTTTTAATCATCTAATTGCAATTAATTATCCTAATACAACCAAGACGTGGATAGGAGAATCCATGGATGACTTCCTTAATAAGGATATCTGGATTCGTTATCTCACTGCTATAATTATTGGTCTACAACTACTCTCACTAGAGTAGGCTATGATGATTTGCATCGAATGAACACACAAGAGATGATATTTAACATTTTCTACATGCTTTTTAACTTGTGCTTGACCACGTACTTGATAGGAAATATGACCAATTTTGTGATCCATGTAACAAGTAGGACTAATCTAGCTGTGAGTATATTACTTAGTGCTTCAATAGCTTACTCATTCAAAGTTTAAGTTATATACACGATTAGTGTAAAAAATAATTTTTTACACAATCAGGTAATCATATTTGTTTATCTGTTGTTGCAGGTAACTTGTTGGGATCCGCTGTCGGAGACAGAACACATGTTAACCCATGCCAAAATCTTGCTTGCTTGTCTTTATACCAGATCACAAGCATGTCATGTGCTAATTAAAAAAGTCAAACATATATAATGGGGGCAGTGTTTTGAGAGTCATAATAAATATTTCCACATGGCTTGTCAAGGTGTGGGTACTGGGGATCTAAATTTTGTTGAAGTAGTTTAACAATAAAGTTAGATATGTATGAAACCTATACGGAAAAGAATTAAGTTGCAGTTCTGGATATTTTCGCTAGCAGTATTTATAAATCAATTCCCAATTCTCAACCAACTCTAATTATTTTTAAATGAATTGTTTCTTTTGGGAGCTTCCTTATTATTTGGTCAATCCGTTCTGTTCCATCTTACAGTCTCATGAATGTAGTTTTGCATCAGCATCAGTTCCTTGATAATTTTTGAAATATTTGAGAAGGTTACTACACCTTGAGCTCCATGCACATCTACTGGCTTGATAACTTGCTATCAGTTGAACCACATCATTAGCAGATATATTGTAGCTAGTTTGCCATTATTGTATTCAACCGCAATTTTAACAATGTCTCTGACGAAAATTGTAAAACATTTTGTCACTATTATAATTGCAAACAGGTGGATGGGGTGGTTACTTCTCATATGACACAGTTCGGTATGTAGAGAACAAGAAGTAACCATTCGTAAGGGCTCCAGAGGATGACCGTAACCTTGCAGATATTCAGTTAGGTTTTATGATTAATTTGTATCAAGCATCTATAATAAATTAATGATAAGCTAGAATAATCAATATTAAATTCGTTAAATAATATTATTGACGTACTACTTGCAAGGGAAACGCTTTATGGAAAGGGAAAGTCTAAAAAAATATTATAGAAAATTTCGTCACTGAAATCTGCCTTATTAGCAAAAAATTTAAGTTAAGGAAGGTAGGAATAACTTCTCAAATAATAATGGAAATAAGTGTTTAAAAGGGAAAACTCAGAGAGAAGCTTTGGAAAATTACAACACTGCGAATAATTACATGCCATGCATTGCGTATATAATTACAACACTCTGTGCTTCAAAGTTCTCATTTTTGGACTGGGCGTTAAGTTGATCAACATTGGGAAAAAACTTTATAAGTAGCGAGATTAGAGCCTTTTTTTACAAACAGAATAGCCATATGTCTTTTTCTCGGTGTTTTAAAAGGCGAGGGATTAAGGCGGGGCGTTTTACATCTGCCTCAGTGAGGCGTAAGCCTCGAGGCACGGGGCGTAAGCCCCATGTGGTTTTAATTTTTAGTATTTTATAAAATGATATAATTATAATAAATACTCTTAAATAGGTGAAATAGCGTAAAAAATTGAAGAAAACTATAAATAAGTGATATATATATATATATATATCCACCCCCACAAAAAAACTAATTAGAACAATCTATTATACGCTACTTACAAGTGCAAGTGACTGCTCGTTACTTTTTTGAGATAGTAGAAGACAAGATAAATAATTGGAAAAGAACATATATTAGGCATTCCAACAATAAAAAAAGGTCTTCACTTTTAAATTTAATGTTTCAATTTCTTTTTAAAACATTTGAGTAATTCTATGTTGACTTTTGAGAATTTGGGCATTATACTAAGGACTTATTTAACAAATTTCGTTTTAGTTTGAACAAGTTTTCTGGGCTTACGCCCCAACAAAAAAAAACTCGCCCCAAACGCCCAGAATTGCTGGGCGTACGCCTTTTGGGACTTTCCCCCCGACCCATTGCCCCGAGGCATTTTTGGTACGCCCCGCCCCAGGGCTTGCCCCGAAAACGCCTTTTAAAACACTGCTTTTTCTAAATATAGCAATATTTTTATTTTTATTTTGGAAAAAAAAAACGTAGCATTATATACATTATATGAGGGCACATGCAGCATCAATGTATACAATTTATATATACTGATAGCATATACACAGTATGTGCGCACGCACAAGAATTATACCTACAATTTAGAGATATATCTATCAACGTATATCCGCTGTACAATGTAATATGTAGCTATGTTTTGTAATTCTTTAAAAATACCACTATAAAGTGTAACTATGGAGCATAATAAGTTACATTAAGCAATTATTTTTCCATCAACAAATTTCCATTATTATTATTTTACGTTTTTAACTACATCTTTCTTTTATTAGGAGTTTTTCAATTAATTAATAGTACAATATAATCATGGTGGAAAGGGATTAGGGGTGTGTTTGTTATGAAGGAAAACATTTTCCAATTTTTTCCATATTTGGTTGGTCAAAATATTTTGAAAAATATTTTCTCTAAGAAAACAAGTTCCTTAAAAATGAGTAAAATGACTTCCGTAATGGAAGTAGGAAAAACAAGTTTCATAAGTGACAGTCCAAGTTTATTGTCTCCTCCGCACCCATCCAACTTCCCCAACCCCCACCGCTTGACCATCCCACTGCCCGCCACCCCCGAACCCCTACTCCCCACCCGATGCCACCCCCATTCTGTTTTGTTAGATTATAATAATATTTGTTTTTTGCTTGATTACCAAACACTACCAAGAAAACATTTTCTAGGAAATCATTTTTCATGGAAACATTTTCATTCATACCAAACACAGTCTAGATTTCGATATCTTAATAATAAGGAAAGTCATTTTACGAGGATATATTATCTCTAAGTCCGAAATCACCTCCTTAATTGCTTCTTTCTTTCCTTTTGCAAAATAGACAAAGAAAGGTGACTAAGTGGAGTATTATGTGAAACCCTTAAGAACCTGAAGAAAAGATCTCTGAAGAAGAGCCAAATAACAAGAAAAATGCTCCGTAGATTCATTGTTTCCCCTTATGAACGCCTTTATAGGTATTCTATTCTACTCTTCTCGTTTTAAATTTTATTTTTCCAATGTCTGTCGTCCCTCTGAGCTAGTATTTCCAATAACAATTGAGTTTTGAAATATCTTATATTGCCAACAATATTTGTATGCAATTAATTATGAAAATTAATATGGATTAGCTAAAATCAGCTGAGGTTAAATATCCTTTTGCAGGGCATGGGAGATTTTCCTGGTGGTACTAGTGATTTATACAGCTTGGATGTCCCCTTTTGAGTTGGGATTTCTTAAGGAACAAGAAGGACCACTCTCCATAATTGACAATGTTGTCAATGCATTCTTTGCAATTGATATAATACTCACCTTCTTTGTAGCATATCTGGATAAAACCACGTACCTACTTGTTGATGATCACAAGCAGATTGCTTGGAAGTATGCAAGAACTTGGTTTGTAATTGATGCCATATCAACAATTCCTTCTGAACTTGCTCGCAAGATTACCCCAACTCTGGTACGTCAATATGGCTTATTCAATTTGCTACGTGTCTGGCGTTTACGAAGAGTTGTTGTCTTGTTTGCCAGGTAATTAAATTATCTCATCATAGTTGCACTATATGTTGTGTGTAGGTGGAGGCAGAATTTTTTGTAAGCGGTATCACCACAGAGAGATAAGAAATAAGAAGAGAAACACCAAGACAAGTGAGGGATGGCTCAGTGGTTAAGCACCTCCACCTACGACCGGTAGGTCCTGGGTTCGAGTCACACTGGAGGGGAAGTGTGAAAACACTATAAATCCTCCTAAAATGGGAGGGAAAAAAAAAAAAAAGAGAAACACCGACAATTGCAAATTACAGAAAAATAGGAGAATTTTTTCAAATTATGATTCTAAATTAATCAGTTTTCAGATATTGAATTATTTATTATCACTATAATGGTGTTAAGTGATCTTTGATAAATTAGTTTTTTATTATTCAACCTAGAGAAGGGCAGAGTTCGATTCTAGATGCCTCTTGTTTTCACAGTCAAGAGGCTTAAGAAAAAATGTACGTAAAGAGATAGTTCAAGCCAGCATAGCATTTTACCGAAAGCATTGTGTCATTTATTTTATAAATACTACTTTTCTCACATTGTTTTGTGTGCGTAATAAGTAAAACTTTCCAGCAAAGGGTATCAGATGGCACACTAATGTGCGTTCGCCTCATCGTTGTGTCGTGTGTGCACATATATTTCTCTGAAAGTTTATTCAGTAACAACCAAAAAATTTCCACATTTCCTTGACACAGATTGGAACAAGATCGGAATTTCAATTTCTTTCGGGTTCGAAGAGTGAAGTGTGTATGTGTAAGTACGTTTCAATAATGTTCTTAGCTGATACATGAATTTAGGTGATAGTTTCTCTAATCATCTCTATTATTCTTTCTTCAGGTCACTATTTTTTTCGTTCACTGCGCTGGATGTTTTAATCATCTAATTGCAATTAATTATCCTAATCCAACCAAGACATGGATCGGACATTCCATGGATGACTTCCTTAATAAGGATATCTGGATTCGTTATGTCACTGCTATTTATTGGTCTATAGCTACTCTCACTAGAGTAGGCTATGGTGATTTGCATCCAATGAACACACGAGAGATGATATTCAACATTTTCTACATGCTTTTTACCTTTTGCTTGAAAGCGTATTTGATAGGAAATATGACCAATTTTGTGATCCATGGAACAAGTAGGACTAATCAATCTGTGAGTAAATTATCTTAGTCCTTCAATACCTTACTCATTCAGAATTTAAGTTATATACACGGTTAGTTTAAAGATTAATTTTTTACACAATCAGGTGATCATATATATTTATCTATATAATAGCAGGTAACTTGTCGGGATCCACTGCCGGAGACAGAGCACATGTTAACCCATGCTAAAATCTTTCCAACAAGAGTTACAGTAAGTTGCCCTGAAAAGGGGGATATTACAGGGGACCTTATTTTAGTTACACGTAGCTTTCAAGAGCTGCTAGACATTGGTTACAAAATATATGGGATCAAGCAGGCCAAAGTGCTGATCAACGACTGGGCTGAAATTGATGACTTTGAGTTGATTAGAGATGGTGATCATTTAATTTTTGTTAGTGATCAAGTGAATGCTGAACCTAACAACTAAATATTGATAACCTAAACTAAATTAAAGTATCTATATATTAACAAGCAAAATCAAAATCAAGAAAAGAAGGAACAGATCGATGCAGATGCAGACATGAACAAATGAAATTGAAAGAACATCGGTGTTGTCAAAATAAGGATATGGACTAGTTGACTGGCCTTTTGTTATTTTGACTGAGTATAAATGGTCTGGGCTGATCCATGACATTGGGCTTTCATTTGAAAATGAAGAAGATTGGGCTTCTGTCTAAAACGACCAGCCCACTGTCCACAAATCTGATTTTCTTTTACCCTTCAACATTTTCTACATAGTATTCTTTTCTCTTTCTAGAAACAATGAGGTGTACAGATTATTTTTGTTAAAGGTACAATGAGTTGTACAGTTTGTTAGAGGTCACTATCTAGGTTTAGATAATTAATTTTTTAGTCCTAGGACTTTTGATTATTTACACAGTTTAGTAGCTTAGGATTTGAATATTTGCACAACAAGTGGCTTAAACACTTGTATAAATACTTGTGAATACTGTTCATCAGAGACATAGAAAATTTCTCTAAATTCTAAGCTTTCTAAATCCATTTATGGTATCAGAGCATTAAAGCTTTTTCTCTCAAGATTCAGATCTGTTTTCATCTCTCAAAACCTTCATATCATACTCTCTGAGCAATGGCAGGAATAGATCCAGCAACTCAAATCACACCACCTTCACAAATTGATTCTAACGATCCTCTCTACATTCACTCATCAGACTCCCCTGGTATGAGCTTGGTAAATTTCATCTTCGATGGAAGAGGTTTACAAGGTTGGAGAAGGACTATTCTCATTGCTCTTTCGGCCAAGAACAAGCTTGGGTTCATCAATGGGACCTGCAAGATGCCAGACCCAGATTCATCAGGTTTTCATGCATGGAATAGGTGCAATGATATGGTAACTTCTTGGTTGCTTAATTCTCTATCAAAAGACATAGCAGATAGTGTAATTTACTCAAAAACTGCTAAGGACTTATACACAGATTTAGAGCAAAGGTTTGGACAATCAAATGGTGCTAAGTTGTTTTATTTGCAAAAGGAACTAAGTGATATAGTTCAGGGAAACACTGATATAGCAGGGTATTTGTGACGACCCCCTCTGGGGACCCACTACTCAAGGTATTGTCTATGCCAGGGTACAGCCAGTCCGCACAGGGGCTTGCCCCATTATCCCTCTTCACGCTGCAGCGCTACGGGGTATCGAACCCGGAACCTTTGGCTCCTTTACATTCCCCAAAGGGAATCGCCTCTTACCAATTGAGCTGGTGTAATACTGTGACGACCCCCTCTAGGGACCCACTACTCAAGGTATTGTCTATGTCAGGGTACAGCCAGTCCGCGCAAGGGCTTGCCCCATTATCCCTCTTCACGCTGCAGCAGCTCAATTGGTAAGAGGCGATTCCCTTTGGGGAATGTGAAGGAGCCAGAGGTTCCGGGTTCGATACCCCGTAGCGCTGCAGCGTGAAGAGGGATAATGGGGCAAGCCCCTGCGCGGACTGGCTGTACCCTGACATAGACAATACCTTGAGTAGTGGGTCCCCAGAGGGGGTCGTCACAGTATTACACCAAGATTAAGAGGCTTTGGGATGAGCTAGACTCTTTAAATGCAGATAACAACTGCAATTGCACCTGTGGAGGTAAAGATAAGCTAAACAAATGTCTGAAAGATGAAAGGCTAATCAAGTTTCTAATGGGGTTAAATGATACTTATAGCTCAGCTAGAAGCAACATTCTCATGCTTAAACCTTTGCTTAACCTGAACCATGCTTGCTCACTACTCTTGCAAGATGAGAATCAAAGGGAATCCTATGTTAATGCAAATGGATACACTGGATCCTCATCTTTCATGGCAGGAAAACAAGCAAACATGAATGCTCATATAGATAACCAAGCTTATGTTGTTAATCAAGTCTATGCAGGACATAAGAACAGGGGAACAAATCAAGAAGGATGGGAAAACAGGTCACAGCAAAGGCTCCAAGTTAAGCAAAATAACTTGTACTGTACCTATTGCAAAAAGACAAATCAAACTAAAGAAGGTTGCTACAGGCTCATTGGCTTTCCCTCTGATTTCAAATTCACCAAGGGTAAGAAATTTCAACAACCTGCAGCAAAAAGCAATTCTGTGTCAGTTGATGAGACTGAAGGTATGAACAAAATGATGCATGCTAACACAAGCATGGCAAACAATCCTAACCATTACCTGACTGATGAAGAATACAATGAGGTTGTTCTTCACTACAGAGGAAAGAAAATGGCACAAAAGATTGGGGCATTTGCCTTTCCATGCAATGAAATACATTAGTTCTTTTAAATTTCCATCTATGTCTACATGTACTTGTGATGTTTGTCCCATGGCAAGACAATCTAGGATGTCCTTTCCTATAAGTCACATTAAATCCAAGAGAATTTTTGAATTGATTCATATAGACACTTGGGGACCTTATAAAGAACCAACACATGATGGTTTTAAGTATTTCCTTACTATTGTTGATGATTATAGTAGAGGAACTTGGACTCACTTGTTGAAAACTAAGAGTAATGTTTTTCCTGTTTTGAAAAATTTTCTATCTATGGTGGAGAGACAATTAAATGTAAAAGTGAAGATTATAAGGTCTGATAATGCTTTTGAATTAGGAAAAAGTGAAGTAGCTTCAGAATTTCTATCCTCAGAGGGTATAATTCATCAAACCTGCTGTGTTTCTACTCCACAACAAAATAGAGTTGTGGAGAGAAAACACAGGCATTTACTAGAAGTCTCTAGGGCACTGTATTTCCAATCCAAAGTTCCTATAAAATATTGGGGTGAGTGTTTGTTGACAGCCACATATCTCATTAACAGAATACTCTCCAAAGTTTTAAGAGGAAAGACTCCCTATCAGGCACTTTTTCAAAGCAATCCTGCCTATGAGAGACTGAAAGTTTTTTGCTGTCTTGTTTATGTCTCTACTTTGGCCTGTAATAAAGGAAAATTTAAGCCTAGAGCTAAGGCTTGTGTATTCCTTGGATATCCAGAAACTCAAAAGGGGTGCAAATGTTTGGACTTGAACACTAAGAAACTGCTTGTATCAAGAGATGTGCACTTTCATGAGAATATCTTTCCCTTTGCTTCTAATTCTCATTCTCAGCCCACAATCTTTCCAACCTTCCCTCTTTTTACCAAAACACATGATGTTACATCCAGTCCCCTTTACACTACACCTATTCCACCTATCCCAGATCAAGATGATCTTCTTAATAATCATTCTACTCCTAACAGTCCTAACAGTACACCTAGTCCTTCTAATCTCACATCCAGATCCCCACAACAGTTCTCACCTAACAGTTCTAGTTGTAACTCACCACATGTATCACAAAATAACCTCCTCAGTTCTACTTCTCCCAATTTGGCACAGCATAACATAAGTACTAACCCTAACTCCTCCTCTTTACCTTCACCTGTTATACCCCCTAGAAGGACTACTAGAATCACTCAAAGACCGGCTTATCTAAAGGATTATGAATGTGATGATGTTATCCTCACAAATGTAACTAGAGGTTGTTTTACCACTCCAGTACAACCATCCACTCTCTCTTTTTCAGCCTTGTCTTTTCAGAACCAAAACATACTCAACTCTATTTCCCAGATTTCAGAACCTAACAGTTTTTCAGTACAGAACAACAAGACTTGGGATGTAGTTATCCTACCACCTGGCAAGAAATCTTTGCCATGCAAATGGGTCTACAAAGTCAAGCATCTATCAGATGGAACTATCGAGAGACTAAAGGCGAGGCTGGTTGTTAGAGGTGACATTCAACAACAGGGGATTGACTATAATGAGACTTTTTCCCCTGTTGTTAAGATGACTACCATAAGATGTTTACTTGCAGTGGCAGTTAAGAAAAATTGGCCTATTTATCAACTAGATGTGAACAACGCTTTCCTACATGGGGATTTACAAGAGGAAGTTTACATGAAATTCCCCAGAGGTTTGACTGCTCCTAGTCCCCAACATGTTTGCAAACTCAGAAAATCCATTTATGGCTTAAAGCAAGCTTCACGGCAATGGTATGCTCGGCTTGCTGGTGCTTTAAGCTTTAAAGGTTTCTCATCATCGCTAAATGACTACTCTTTATTTTTTAAAGTATCAGATGACTATGTTACTCTAATTGTAGTATATGTAGATGACATTGTAATCACTGGTAATCACTCACAAGAAATTTCAGAGCTCAAGAATTTTCTTAATTCTGAGTTTTGCATCAAGGATCTGGGTATTTTACATTATTTTCTCGGTATTGAAATCATTAGGGAAAGACAGGGTTTGATTATGAGTCAAAGGAAGTTTACCATTGAGCTATTATCAGAGTACGATTGTTCACATTTGGGGAAGATCTCTTCACCTTTGGATCCATCTATCAAATTAAGGACAGATTCCAGTCCACTACTTGATGATCCCACTTTGTATCGACGACTTGTGGGTAAATTGAATTATCTCACCCACACGCGCCCGGATATTTCCTTTGCAGTCTTGATTCTCAGCCAGTATATGCAAAGCCCTCGCCTTTCTCATTATTCAGCTGCCTTTCGAGTTTTGCGATATCTTCAAGAAAATCCAGGTCAATGTCTTCTCATGTCTTCCAACCCATCTTTCACTTTGCTCGCATTTTGTGACGCCGACTGGGCTTCTTGCCCAAACTCCCGACGGTCTGTAAGTGGGTTTTACATCAGTTTAGGGGGTTCACCCATTTCCTGGAAATCGAAAAAACAAGCATCGGTGTCACTTTCATCCGCAGAAGCAGAATATCGTTCTATGAGGAGAGTTACATCAGAAATTACCTGGTTAACCCGCCTTCTAACAGATCTAACAGTCCCACCATCTTTACCGGTTCAAGTTCACTCCGACAGCCAAGCAGCTCACCATATAGCTCGCAATCCGGTGTTCCACGAGCGTACTAAGCACGTGGAACTGGATTGTCACTTTGTACGGCAACAATTTCTCTCCGGGCTCATTTCTCTCAATTTTGTTCCATCGGCGGGACAACTTGCAGATTTCTTCACCAAACCCTTATCAGGGATTTCACATCGCTCAGCCTTAGACAAGTTGGGGGTTGTTTCACTCCCCTCCAACTTGAGGAGGGGTATTAACAAGCAAAATCATAATCAAGAAAAGAAGGAACAGATCGATGCAGATGCAGACATGAACAAATGAAATTGAAAGAACATCGGTGTTGTCAAAATAAGGATATGGACTAGTTGACTGGCCTTTTGTTATTTTGACTGAGTATAAATGGTCTGGGCTGATCCATGACATTGGGCTTTCATTTGAAAATGAAGAAGATTGGGCTTCTGTGTAAAACGACCAGCCCATTGCCCACAAATCTGATTTTCTTTTACCCTTCAACATTTTCTACATAGTATTCTTTTCTCTTTCTAGAAACAATGAGGTGTACAGATTATTTTTGTTAAAGGTACAATGAGTTGTACAGTTTGTTAGAGGTCACTATCTAGGTTTAGATAATTAATTTTTTAGTCCTAGGACTTTTGATTATTTACACAGTTTAGTAGCTTAGGATTTGAATATTTGCACAACAAGTGGCTTAAACACTTGTATAAATACTTGTGAATACTGTTCATCAGAGACATAGAAAATTTCTCTAAATTCTCAGCTTTCTAAATCCCTTTACTATATATCATTTTCTCATTGTTGATATTTTGTTCTTTATCCTACTTAGATTGTTACTTTGGCTAGTTTCCTTGATCATCTTTTTTTTTACTGATGCTGTCAGTATTCCATTTTTATTTGTACACACTTTAATTTTCAAAGCCAAAAAATGGAAAAAACCAATTCGAAAACCGAACCAAATGGAAATTATTGCGTTTGATTTCGATTACCAATGTTGACAAACTGAAAGACAAAAGCCGAGAAACTGAATTGAACCCGTTTTCAATCTCTAGTTATTTTAGAATATGATGATCAGATATGAAACTTGTGACCATGTTATAAGCAAGATCTTTAAAAGTGGTCAATTATATTGTGCAACATACCCCTTGGACTTGGGCTTTTTGGATGGTCCTAAACTTGATCTCCAACGCACCGAGAACACGAAAGCTTACCTGTATCCAAACAAGTGAATAATTCATGGGATGTTGTTGCAAAATGCTATAGATATTAGTTGAATCATTTGGATTACAACATATTATGACATGGACAGTAGAGATGGACGATTTGTTCTTTCTTCTTCTAAATTTTATCTCTTTGTAACAGTATTGATTTGTTTTGATCTTTTTCTTTTAAGTTCTACTTCTATTTGGAAATATAGCTCCTTTAGCCGTCAGAGATTTATTTTCTAGTTCAAGGAGGATAAATATATGTGCTCCAAACAGTAGGTGTTTGTAAGTCACTATGGTTGAAGCATTTTACATGTCCACAATTTTCAATTCTTTGTCGTCCAACATCTTCCACATGTGGTAAAGTCATAAGCAGTTATTTTTAAGCCATAAAATTACAAAATAGCTAATGTTATAAAAATTCTTCACCATGTCCACAATTTTCAATTCTTTGTCGTCCAACAGGTAAAGTCATAAGCAGTTATTTTTAAGCCATAAAATTACAACATAGCTAATGTTATAAAATTTCTTCACCATGTCCACAATTTTCAATTCTTTGTCGTCCAACATCTTCCACATGTGGTAAAGTCATAAGCAGTTATTTTTAAGCCATAAAATTACAAAATAGCTAATGTTATAAAATTTCTTCACCAGTGAAACTTCCACACTCTAATAGAGTTTCGCACGTAAAATTTGAAAATCTGTGACATTAACCATTTTTTTAATAGCGTTAAAATGTGACAATAAGCGCTATTTTTACTCCCCCCAACTCCTAAAAGGGGAAAACAAGAAAGGAGGACAAGGCCATAATTCAAGGCCTAACACTTTTAAGATTAAATGTTATAATAATTTAAAAGGTGAACTCTCTAATTTAGGTTTTGTTACACCTTCAACAGCTTGTATTTACATGCCAAGTGTTGATATGGCTGTGATTAGTGCTTCGCTAAGAGCACTGATGAGACAATAAGAATGATTTGAGGGTTTGTCAGCTCTCTAGTAAGGATTTTAGGCTATGATGATTTGAGAGTAGCTATAAAGTTTTTCTCGCTTTGTAGTGAAGAATCTTTCGGTAAAACATTTTATTCTTTAGTGAATCTATTAATGGTAACTCAAATTAATCGAATGGTTAGTTTGTGATACCAGGCATGCAATTAGACAAAACAAAACCTATAAAGTATCGATTTAAGGGATTTGGTGGCTCTCAACTCTCTTACTTGGACAAAAGCTCATCCCATACTAGATTAAATCCAACAAAATGAAGTGATTCGCGATTCGCAAGTTCTAGACCGTGTGCTCTACCTCTCAAACACACAAAAGAGTTGGATTTCACTTTAAAAAGGGAAAAGAAGTATACATAATTATTAGTTATTGGCTCAATATCACTATCAATCTGCTAAAAAGGGGACAATTGTACGCATCAATTTCGTATGGAAGAGTTATTCTGCAAGACAAACTTGGTAGAGATTGTGACGTTCGACATCATTTAAAAGTAATAAATTAGAGCAAAATTAAAAACCATTTCAAGATAAAAGAGTGGATAGTGTGAAAAGGAAGATAGAAATTAAAGGTGAAGAAAAAGAAAAACAAAGGCCGCAAAAAGGATTCGCACTTTTTAATATTCTGGAAGGATAAGGAAAGGAGGTGTAAATTTAACACCCAATTTTGTGAGTATGGGAATAAAATCCCTTTATCACATTCTCTCACAGGGTACTTTTTCTTCTCCCAGTGGTCACAATTCATTTGTTGATGAATCTGCCAAGGAGTAAAAGACACTGCACCTCCACTGCCAAATACTACTTGCAATTAACACGTCCATTTTCATATTCTGAAAATAGAAATTCGACTAATGAGTTGATCTTCCCATATATGATTTTGATTTTTTTTATTTTATAGTGATGCCAAAACTCAACTTAAATTTGTTGAAACGTGAACCCATGTCTCATATATGCTCCCAAAATAGAGAATCTTGAATACTCGAAGAAAAATGCATACACCCAATAGTGGAATCCATTGAATACGGTAAAGCACCAAATTATTATGATGAAAAAGAGGAGGTTTTTGTTAGGCAAGGTAGCTCATGTGACATCCTAACTCTACTTAGCTGGACTTTTCGAATTGCCATATAACTTGGCGTCTGCCTTAACAAGGCGGTGCTTTGAAAGATTGAACTACAATCATAGAAAAATGAGGTTCAATCTAAAATATATTTAGATTCATGCCAAGTAATTTCGATGTGAAATATAGAGAGAACATGTTAAACTATGTAGTATTATCTAGTGCAGTTTTTTTTTTTTTTTTGAATGGTTTTCTTTGGGTGAATGATTTGGATGTAGTTCGGTGAAGTACCAACTTTCTGCACTGAAGTACCAAGTATAGCCATAAGAAACAAGGAGGTACAAAATTCTGTATTCAACCAAATATGACTATCACTGCTTACCAAACGCCATAATTCAAAAATATACTATTATCGTTGCTTCAATTCATTCAATGTAGGTACCATCTTTAACGCGCACCACCCCGTTCTCTTTCACTTGTTTTCTTTTTTCCCTTTTCACCCCAACCCTTGGATTAATCATTGCAATGATTACTACCCAAATTGTCTTTGTTTTTCTCATGTGACTAACAGTTGGCCCATATGCAGGATATTTCTATTATATATAAGTGTGAATGAAGGACTAACACAGCTTCACCAACTTATACCAAAAATTTTACAACTTGTACACACAATTAATGCTTGTACTATAAGCTATATAACTTGTACACTTTACTCAACTATTTTTTGTATTCTACGTGGACATATGTCATAGTACTTAATATTTATTCTCTTCTCATGTATAGACGTATGCACTTCAATTTTGATTATCCGACACATCTATTTCATCCATGCACTTTTACTTGTTCACTTTTGACTTTTTCCGTTTTTGCTGAATATTTATTCTCTTCTCACGTATATACGTATGCAGTTCAATTTTAATTCTCCTACACAAATTTCTATTCTATTTATTTATTTTTATTTTTATTATATATATATATATATATATATATATATATATATATATATATGTGTGTGAAGAGGGGACTAACATAGCAATAAAATCTGTACCACAAGCTATATAAATTGTACAGTTTAACTAACTAATAGAAAAATGAAGTACTTCCTCCGTCCCATATTACTTGGCCACATTACTAAATAACTTTTTTATCCCACGTGGACATATGTCATAGTACTGAATATTTATTCTCTTATCATCTATACACACATGCACTTCAGTTTCAATTCTCATACACATTTATTTCTTCCGTACACTTTTACTTGTTAACTTTTCACTTTTCAAGTTATTTAAGAATTAATAAATAAAGTACTCCCTCCATCCCATATTACTTGGCCACATTACAAAACTACTTTCTTATCCCACATGGACATATATCAGAGTACTGAATATTTATTCTCTTATCATGTATACACGTATGCACTTCAATTTTAATTCTCCGACATATATTTATTTCCTCCGTGCACTTTTACTTATTTACTTTTGACTTTTCACGTTCTTTAAGAATTAATAAATGAAGTACTCAATATTACGAAAAATATATGTCCAAATTACTTGTTCATTTACAAAACCAAGATAAAATTAATTAAATCTTTCCCATCTTACCCTCTCCGTCTCATATTACTTGGCCACATTACTAAAAACTGGACATATGTCATAATACTGAATATTTATCTCTTCTTATGTATACATGCATGGACTTCAATTTTAATTCTCCGACACATATTTATTCCCTCCGTGCACTTTTACTTGTCCACTTTTGACTTTTCACGTTCTTTAAGAATTAATAAATGAAGTATATATTTTATCATAATATTCGTATTTATTGGTGTATAGTCTCAATAGCCTCAGAAAATAATTTGAAAATGAGTAATTAATGTGAAAGGTAAAATAAGAAGAAATTTCTTTCTCTTGATATGTTAACGTGGACAAGTAAAAGTGAACGGAGGGAGTGACTTTTATCCCCGTTTTCCTTCTTTATCAATACTTTACTTATTTTACTCTCCTTTGCATTTTGTGATTATTGTTTCTTTACATTTATAAAATGTATAATTTATATTTTAATTTTGGAATTAAAATTTTGGTGATTTACGATATAATATATATATATCTTTATAATTTTGATTTTTTTTGTAAAAATTCTTTTTATCTATAATTGTTAATATAAAAAATTATAATATATTTTTTAAGTAATTTAATAAAAACAATTTATTAGTTTTGCTTTTGAAAAACTCAATATATGCATTAATTGACATGGATATCAACATGTAGGTATACATATGAGATATTAACGAATTTAAAAGAAAAAATCTAGAATCAAAATATTAATTTTCCCTCATAGTCTTACTAATTTTCTTTTTCACATCGATGAACAACTTTCATTGTCATGACAATGAGAAAAAAGTTCGATTCTTTCCGTCTCAAAGATTTAATTCCATCATATGTTTTTTATTTTTAAACTCCATTTTTTATTATAACTAAAGTAATGGTACATAAAATACATTTTTTATATATAGCGATATATAATAACAATTAGAATGTTTTTAAAAGTTATTTTCAAAATAGAAACCTTAAAGACTAACTAATTAAAGTGAGTAGACATGTTCTGCCCGTGCATTGCATGGGCATTTATTGCTAGTTTTACTACTACGTGAGAGATTTATTTTTGCACTCTTTTTTTATTATTTTATTATTTTTGGGTCTTTGCATTAAATATAGTTAATCTTTTCAGAGGTTATTACTTACTTTTTTGAGCAATTTATTGCTCGTGAGATATTAGAATACCCAACAGGTTGATTGCACGATGTGCAATTTTTTCTTAAGTGTTTGTTTTTCCTATTGTCTTTGTTTTATATTGTTGATTAAATTAATATAAGGATTATTCACGACTTGTGCAATCGCAATTCGTTGCTCGTTTAACATTAGTCTTTCAATACTTGTGAAGATGCAATTCGTTGCTCGTTTAACATTAGTTTTTCTTAAGTGTTTTTTTTTCCTATTGTCTTTGTTTTATATTGTTGATTAAATTAATATAAGGATTATTCACGACTTGTGCAATCGCAATTCGTTGCTCGTTTAACATTAGTCTTTCAATACTTGTGAAGATGCAATTAAGGTGCAAATGTTTTATGGAATAACACAAGAAATTCATCTGATAGATCCTTTAAGGACTGCTGTTTAACTTTTGGGTCTACTAATACAGTCAAACCTCTCTATAACGGCACCTGCATATAATAACACTTCTCTATGACAGCCAAGATTTTTCGGAACCGATTTTTTATGTTATATTTTACTTCTCTATAACAACATTTCACTTATAACAGCAACAACCAACCTTATAACAGTACTCTCTTTGTAAAATTATCCCCCAGATAACAGTTAGCTTCTTTTTTTGGTAACTAGTATTCGTACCCGCGCGATGCGCGGTTGATATGAAAAGAAACTAATCGTAAAAAATTAGTACACATACCTTACTTAATTTGACATCGAATCTAATTGTTTCAATTTTTAAATTGACAATTTTTCCGAGACCATTTATTTTTTCTTTATAAATCAATTTTAATATCCTACCTACACCGAAAAATTAAATTAAGAGTTGTTAATAATTTTTTAAGTATGCAAATAACGGCAACTTTAAGATTTGATTTTTATAGTGTCTTTTTTCACAAATGCTATTTCAATTATTTATCCGTCCCAAATTTATATATAATCATTTCTTTCACACTAAAAATGATTAATTTATCTTTTAATTAAATAAAAGTTAATTACACTCCATGTTATTGCATCCATTAATATTGTCCGAAACTTGACATATGATTTTATAATAATTTACACTTGGCTAAATATCTTTGCCCACTATATATTTTATTGATTGAAACCTTGTTAGATCTCTTTATAATTTATCAATATGTCGGCCACATATTACTTACTACATAGCAAAGCAACAGAACGACTTAATTACATTGTATAAGCAAAAAATATTCTTAAGCAATTGATCAAACGAATGAACTTGTAGTGGAAAACGTATCAGATATTGTATTCGTCATTAAATCAAATTTCTTGTCCCATTGTCTCAATTTTTCCTTTTATATAACACTGCGATTTTTTTTTTCTACTCATACAATATTCACCACTCATACTTGTTCTTCAAACTCTTATTCGTTGTCTCCTTCTCCTTAAATGGGTGATTTTAGTGATGAATTTACAGCGTTGAAATTGATAAACAGCCAATGCTTGAATTCCAAGGATCAACCTCAATAATATATAAAATGTTTTCTGAACTATATTTATCCAACGACTCTTGGGATAAAAAAAAGTTCAAAATATCTTTATTCTTAACTTTTATTCAATTTCCTAGTTGAAGTTTAAAGTAAATCTTCTCAATCGCATAGAAATGTTTCATTCCTATCATTACATAGTCACGTTTAAATGATTTTTATTTCTTTAACTTGAAATATTTGTCTTTGAATTTAAAGCTATCAATTGAAAACTAATATCTATAAGAATACCCCTTCCACATTTAAAATTGGCAAGTGGCTTTTTAATAGCTTAGCACTGGTCTTAATGTATTAATAATATGTCACATCAAATTTAATTTATATTTTATTTTTACTTAATTATACATCTTTTCTCAAAGGTGAGAGTCACTACCTTAAGTTCTAAAACTAAAACCAATGATATTTAACACCTTATAAAATCTTATGTCTGCTTTATTTGTGCATGACTTTTTAAAAAAAAAAAAAATTATATATCCTCGTTTATCCTTTTCTTCCTTGAAGCATTTTTGTTTTTAGAGAAGAAAATAACTGTTCTATTTTTATCAATGCCGAGATTTAATACATCACGTGATTAGCAATTAATTTTTGTTTCTCTTTTATTTTGAACATACAAAATTTGAGTTTAATTTCAAATTAAATTTACTCACATGAGAATTTATTTATATTTTTAAAATTTCTAATGTGTTTCCTGGAATTCCTTCATGATTCAATTTTTTTTTTTTTATCTACAAAGGCAATCGTATCCATAGTATGACTTTTTTAATCATAACTTTAAGACACTTTCCTATATTAAATTCAAAATAAGTTTATTAAAAGGGGTACTTGTAAAAATTACTAACACAAAATGAGCAATGTGCCATCCTAGCCCTCCTATTTCCATTTACCGTGCGAAGGCTAATGGATTAACATTTCTCAATAAAAAACATTCAATTCTTCTCCGATTGCATAATGTCCACAGGGTTCACGTATTTCCCCCTTCAAGTAAGTGTCCTATGAAAAAACCCAAAATCGATAACAATATCAAAATAAGTCTGCAACATTTTTTTCATTTTCAAAGATGAATGGTAATCCACAACAACTTAAAATAAGATTTTCCATGATACAATACAAAGCGCATACATGCTTAATTTTCCTCTGTTTTCCTGTGCGTCCTTCAATATTTAGGAGTAGATAGGCTCGCTAGAATTGCTTAATCTTCGTCGGTTGAATTTACCTGAAAGATAACATAAAAATATTTGTATACATAGTTAATAGCAGGAAGGTTAGGGACTGTTGGAATTATAAGCAGCTATAAATAATAACATCATTGAATATTGGTAGCTTCCTCAAAAGCGATATGCATATACTAACATCATTGAATATTGATTACTGATTAGTTACATAATTATATTAAAAGCTACATAATATTACATATTTTATATCAAAAGCTCTCATGCAAAAATAAACTAACATGATTGAATATTGATATTTCATACAATAATTTTTTGTATAATCAATGATTACCCTTAGACTACAATTTTTCCTATAAACTATCTTTACTAAAAGAACAACCATAGCAGTTTACTTCACATAAATGAACAACCTTTAGACTTACAAAAGGAGAAAATGTAAAACTATTAACGATACAATTATCTATTTACTTCATAATCTCTGTGTTACTCCTTAAACTTTTGATAAGAGATTTCGTTCTTAAAAGTTATTGGGAAAGGCATGATAATTTACTAAGTTGATTTGGTAAAACTCCTTCATATATTTCGTTTCTCCATCGTAGTTGTTTATTTTTCATATATTCATTTCGCATTTCTGAGATATTTATATACATCAGATCTATTGAACGAAACTTCAGATTCCTTAGTTACACCTGTGACAAAAGATGAATGTAATGTTAATTGTAACAACACAACATACCCAGTGTAATCCACAAGTGGAGTTTGGGGATAATGTTAATTGTAAACAACTACAAAATAATAGCAATAACAAAGTTAAATTAAGCTTGAAAATATACCTTGAATATTATTCAGAGAAATTTGATGTGCATAACCCATAATCCTTTTACCCATCGTAGAAATCCTGTACAAAAAAAAAAAAAAAATCACAACTAAAAGTCCTCTTACGATTTTATTTATTGCAAGCATGGTATTTTGAATAAAAAGAATAAAAGAGGCATAAATATAATATGACCTTATCAGTAGTTCAGTACCAAACAATGGGAATTAAAATCTCTTGCCGCTATATGCCACATTAAAGTATATACGAATAAGATAGTATCAAGGCGGGTAAAGAAATAAATCATCAATACCTTGTGAATGAAATGTTCACAGAAAATTTTCTTGAGGTAAAAAAAAAAAAATCTGAAAATGATTATTAGTAGGAGAGAATTAGAAAGCTTACATAGATTTACATGTTATTGAAGGGGTGTTTATAAGAGGTTAAGCTCAAAATTCAAGCCAATCAGTTAGTTAAACAATATCTATTTGAAAAGGTAGGATTTTAAAATATCATTATCTTATTATATATTTGAGTTTGGAAAATTTTGAATTGGTTATCCTTATCTTATATACTTAAGTATATGTTATTGTTAACTTCTTTTTTGAATTAGAGATAGGATAAGTACTTCATAAGTGATGGAATTGACTCATGGTCAAGTTTCTTAGCAATTTGACCGTACATGAACTTTTGATGATATTAATTATGACACCTAATTAAACATCTTCATTTTTATTATATTAAATCTCATGTTGAGTAGTTCAATATTTTTCCAGTTAAAGAAGGTTACAGTACACCATTTTTTTTTTACGTGCACCACTTTAAAATATGCTAGAGAGCTTATTTTAATTATTCAAATTTCAGACATCTTTTATTTGTTTGTTCAGTCTAATGACACAAATATTTTTTAAATTGTGCAGATTATGTTGAAAATATTATTTGAATTATTTAAAATTCAAAATAATTTTGTCACATCTTTTAAATTAACCTCAATGCAAAATACTCTTTTTATATAGGTGATTTATTTATTTATTATTATTTAAGATTATTTGGATTATTTAAAATTCGTATTTTTAATATTAGAATGCTTCATTTTTGAAGATAAAATGATAAAGAATTCCATTATGTTTAGAAACTTACCGAAACCTAATTCAATGAATTATCTTCTCATTAAATTTGAATATTTATATTTCAATTATATATCAATTCAAAAATGTTATTACAATTCTCATTAACTTTGTCTTAAAAATTTCCAAGTGGCTTGTTTTTAGCTTGCCACTTGGCTTAACCACATTTCTTGTACCTCTCCTTTTTTATATATATAGATATAATAATTAACCATCTTTATAAAAATAGAATATCCATGATTACCAATAATAAGTGTAGAGATTTGAACTAAATGTTTGATCATTTAATGCACTAATTATGAAAAAATATATCATACGAATATATGTATTTTCATCATTGAACAATTTTCCTTCATTATACAAAGTGTGATTAAGCTTAGAATTTGACGATTAAAATGAAAATTAGATTTTATGCATCTTTTTTGCCTATAATAACGAAGTTATTTAAATGTCAATGCGTTTATAGGTGTATAACAGCTATTCTCTATAATAGCTGAAAAGTTTTGGACCAAACTGTGCTGTTATAGAGAGGTTTGATTGTATATATATTCTATCCAAAAAATACAATTATCAGATCTTAGATTTCAAAGAGCAAACGAAGTATTGTATTATAGATCTCTTCAATATTTCAGATTTTGAACTGTCAATTTGGACTACATATCAACTAAATTTTATAATGTGCTTAATTGGATGAGTCAAAGCGGATCAATTATCCGCCCAAACTTAAGGCGGATTCCATGTCTAGCATAGTGGCCTTGGTATTGTTTGCTTTTTTTCTTGTTAAAGAAATAAGAATATAAAAAAGAGAAGTGCAGTTTGGATAGAAGAGATGTATAGTACTATTCATAGCCAAGTATTCACATGTAATAATTCTTAAGTTTTAGTATTGAAAGTACGATTGTACCCCTGGGCAGATTGCAACCATGAATTCAATTTTACAACGCAAAAGTGATGTGGAATATATACCATTTGACCAAAAAAGATCAACTCCATGCAAAGTGTAAGGCCGAGCCATCTCGCGAGGGCTTGTAACCCAAGTGTAGGCGGTGGCATGTTGCAAGTAATTGCACAATTTGTCCTTCAAATGGGTTTGTAAATTTTTCCCTTCAAATGGGCTGATCTTTAATTTTTTTCCCTTCAAAAGTGACTATATGCCTAGTGGGGCATAAGTTCTTTAACAACGTGGGCATAACTCGTGAATATTATGGTGCGTAAATTATATTCCTTTAGGCATAAGTTCGATTTTGAAGGGAGAATATTAAAGAGCAGTCCCTTTGATGGGAAAATTTAAAGACGATCACAGAATAGGGTCAAAAGTGCAAATGACCCAGAATGTTGGGTTGTTTCTGATGGTTGGGCGTTCATGGGCTAATGTATGGCCTCCCTTATTCAACCATGAAGTTGGGACATGTGGTCCAAACGAAAGTGTGGGCTACTCTGCAGACTGCGTGAAGCTGGTTGCACAAAGCAACGAATAGCTCCGGGTCTGTGAAGTCATAATTGCACGGATTTCCCTTCAAATGGTCCGATTTCTAATTTTTCCCTTCAAAATTGAAGAGGCATAAGTTCTTTAAGGTCGTTGGCATAACTTGTGGATATTATGATGCATAAAACTTTACATTAGTTCGATTTTAAGACAAAAATTAAAGATCAGCACAAAATAGGGACAAAAGTGCAAATGACCCTTGTACAGTGGAAGGATAACCGGCCGGTGCTATGTAAGCCCACCAAAAAACTGATGGGCTGCCTAATTATACCACCACTTTGAAAAAAGAAAGATGAAAAGAAAAAAAAAAACAAGTAAAAGCTTTCTATCTGAATTCACTTAAAAGAAAAATCGGCCACCAAGGGCCATCTGATTAAATATGAAAAGTGCCAAAATAAACTCTATCTGAATTGACGGTTGTGGAGACTTTCCATTTTACCCTGTGACATTAGTCAAATTAGTTGTTCAACAATCTTAGTGGGAAATACATCCTTCCAAATAGCAGAAAAGTAAAAGGAAATAACTATTCTGACTTTCTACACCTTTGAATTTTATTTGGCCTTTCAAACAAATGCCAAAAAACAATTCTTTTTTTCTAATTTTACTGGCATTTTTATGATATATGTTATTGGCGGATAACTTTCTTCAAATTAAAGTGAAGTTGTAGCTTTTAGTACGTAAAAATAATTTAATTCACCATGTTTCTCAGCAAAATATCATATGTTAACATTTAGAAAACTACATTTCGTTTGTTACTATTTCATCCTTATATTGTTTTAAGTTTGTAGTTTAACTTATTTGAGTACCGTTAAGAGTCCCCCATCTGTCATTTAAGATATGAGTAGCCTCCCATCAGGACTATCTTTTGGGGTTGAATAAAGTTCAAGATTCATTTATTTACAAGTACTCTTAATACTATACTATGTCTATCATCAATTTCATTCTAATTTTATCTTTTCTCCTGTCAATACTGTTCTTATGAAAACAAATTTCTTCACCATATTTATATGCAGTATCAAGTGTTCAACGTTTACAAAAGTAAATTATATATACACACACACACACATATATATATATACATACATACATTTTTCACTTGTTTTTTTCTTTTATTTTTGTTTGATATAATTACATCTGAGATGAGTTTAAACGGAGAAAAATGATAAGAATTTATATGGTTGAAAGGGGCGGAGCTAAAGGGCGGGAGAATTATATTGTATATATAATGTTAGATTTAAATTACACGTATATATACGCATAATGAACCTCCTAACACATATGGGAACCTTAGCTCTTTTTTTTTTTTACCACTAAGTAAGCTTAGTGGTTTTTTTTTTTATTAAAATAAATAAATAGATACAAAGGCAGATAAAACAAAGCATCAAAGACAAAAAGGGAAATGCTAAAAGACAAAAGCATCTACTGACAGTTGCCTTAAATTTTCTCCCCTGCAAAGCTGGATAGCATAAAGGTTGCGTCGGAGCTCCTCTTCATCGCATTTCAGAAGCAAACCATCTTCAAAGGTAAGAACTTTAGCATCTTTAGACTGATTTCACTTTATTCGCACCTAAAAAATTTCTCACCTGGTGCAGTTGAAATCAGATCCATGGAGTAACAAACTCAGAAGAAGATGAAGTTGAAGCAAATGAAGGTTGGTTCAGATCTGGGTTGTACAAGTTCGAGCTATCATGACTAGATTCGATTCATCAATGGTAAAATTCTTTGGCTTAAAAGTTAGTCCCAAAATCTTAACTGCGATTGCAAGAAAAGTTTTTGAGATTCCCTTATTGAGCTAAGAAATTGCACTGTCGTTCATGTGTTGCTTGTATTTGTTGTTGACGCTATTTGGGTGACTATGAATGTGTACTCTTGTCTTGTATTTGTTGTTGTAAGTGTTTGGGCTGCTGATTTTTTATCATACTTTGGTACTACCAGGAATTTCTGCTACTTTACCATCTCTAAAACTTTAATGGAATGAGCTAACGCTAATACCACCATTAAAGTCTTATTAATATCTAGATAACAGAAATTACTAAGTATGTACTTGAAAATTGTTGTTCCTTGTTGTTCTGATCCTGAGATTTGGTATCTGCTGCTTTTCCATGTTAATGATTTTTCTTCCTGCACTAGGCAATTCTGAAAAATTATTAAATCTAGAAGTACCTGCAAAATCAAAAGCTAGGTTAGTCATAAAATCAGCCAAGTAGTTTCCCTCTCTCAACACATGTTGTATTGTCACTTCATGGTGGTCCTTCAGATCCTTAATTATGTTCACCAGTGTGGCAATACACCAAGGGGCCTTCCATCTACCCTCCACCAAGTTCTTGAGCAGCATAGAATCAGTTTCAATTGTCACTGGTAGGTAGTTCTTAGAGACACATAAAGACAGTCCCTCCATCATTGCACTTGCCTCAGCAACTACATTAGTTGTCTCCCCTATCTCCTTACATTGAGCATACACCAGGTCTCCCCTCCAATCCCTCACACATAAACCGTAGGAGCTGGGACCAGGGTTCCCTTTTGAAGCTCCATCTGTATTACACTTATAGCACCTATCTGCAGGCAACCTCCAGTACACAATTCTAGTTGCAACACTAGACTTGTATCCTTCTAGAAATCTAACCATCTCTGGCCATAAGAATGGTATATTCTTAAGCCAAGGATATCTCAATTTTGCTAGATAGTACAAGTTGTTGTTCACTTCATGCACTACTCTATTAAAACTCACTGATCCACCATGTCTGACATTATTCCTTCTCTTCCACAATTCCCAAGTTACCATGGCGGGCACTGCTTGGAGAATTGGTTTAAGTTTGTCTCCACATTTCGTATTCCACCATGATCTGATAACCTGATGAGTTTGAATAAAACTTATATGTAAACCTGCTGCCTTCATAAATATTGTCCAGACCTCCTTTGCAAAACTTCCTGTTACAAATAGATGATGAATTGTTTCCTCTTGAGGAATAGGACAACAATAGCATCTAGAAACGATAGAAATTTTCATTCTCTTTAACTGGTCATCTGTAGGAAGTTTGAATTTCCATAGTCTCCAAAGGAAAAAAGAAATTTTGAAAGGGATTCCTTTAATCCACATATGTTTATACTCCTCCTGTTCAGCCTCTCTATGCCTGAGTAAGTCCCATGCACTATTAACAGTAAAATTACCTGATGTAGTAGCCATCCACCAGGGTTTATCCCAGTATCCATATAAATGATCAATGTGAATCTCTGATTTAATGTGATCCACAATCTCCAGAGGGAAATTCCGTTGTAATATATCTTCCTTCCAATTTCCATCATCCACCAATTCAGCCACTTCCTCCAGTTCCTCATTGATAGGATACTCTTCTGGCACCACATGATATAATGCCCCCAATTTTGTCCAATTTTCATGCCACACATTGGCTGAACCTGCTTTTATCTCCCACCATATTTCATGTTCTACAGTTTCTCTAGCTTCAATCATCTTTTTCCATACTTGTGATCCTCTTTTCCACTGTACTAAAGTTGGTATTACTTTCTTACAGTATTTATTCCACATATAGTTTGACCACAATGTACTTGTTGTTCTGAATCTCCACCATAATTTAGCAAAAAGAGCCTTGGAAACATCAAATAGAGATTTAAAACCCAAACCTCCTTCCTGTGTTGGAATGCAAATGTTCTGCCATGTGGACCAGTGTTTGCTCTTTGTCTCTTCCTTATTACTCCAGTAGTACTTAGCAAAGATCTTGTGAATTTCATGAATGACACATTTAAGAGGGGCCAATACTGACAGTAGGTGAATTGACATACTTTGCAGTACGCTTTTAATTAGAGTAGCTTTTCCTCCAAAAGATAGCAGTTTTCCTTTCCATGATAAAATTCTACTCTTCACCTTCTTTATCAGTTCTGCATAAAACATCTTCTTCTTTCTAGAATGGGTAATTGGACAACCCAAGTAAGTAAATGGGAGATTCCCTTTGGTAAAACCCGTTACAGTGGCAACTGATTGAATTAGTTCATTTCCCACCTTATCATACATGTAATAGGAGCTTTTAGCATTGTTTATGAGTTGTCCAGAAGATTGTTCATACTTCCTCAGTACCTCCATTATGCCTTTCATAGATTCTGAATCAGCAGATGCAAATATGATGGTATCATCTGCATAAGCTAAATGATTCAGTGGATTAGTCCATTTAGGCATCCCATACCCTATAAAGCTCCTATTTTCAAAAAGAGAGTTCAATGCCCTTGACAAAACCTCCGCAGATATTAAAAATAAGGCTGGTGATAGAGGGTCCCCTTGTTTCACTCCTCTAGTTGATTGAAAGAAACCAGTTGCTTGACCATTTAGAAGGATAGAGTACCAATTGTTTGCCACCAACCTCCAGATCAGTGTAATAAAATGTTCAGCAAATCCCATCTTTCTTAAAACATGCATAAGATACTTCCAAGAGACCCTATCATATGCTTTTGCCATGTCTAATTTCAAAACTACATTAGCAGGCTTCCCTCTAAGTCTGATATCTAAGACTATCTCCTGGGTTAGGAGAATATTCTAAAAAATACTCCTCCCTTTTACAAATCCTGCTTGATTGGATGATATAATACTAGGGAGTAAACCTTCCAATCTATCATGAACTAGCCTTGAAATCACTTTATTAATGAAGTTTGACAGACTTATTGGCCTCAAGTCTGTAAAACTGAGCACTGGTTGTTTCTTTGGAATTAGTACTAGGTTAGTATGAGTTATGGATTTTGGCAAAACTGCTCCATCAAAGAAAGCTAGTACCATAGCATGAACATCATCCCCTACTATATCCCAACACTGCTGATAAAACACCCCTGTGAAGCCATCAGGTCCGCTAGTACTGTCTCCATTTAGCTCATTTACTGCCCTCTTCACTTCCTCCTTAGTTGGATATGTGCACAACTTAATGTTTTGATCATATGATATCATAGAAGGGACATGATGTAGTAAAGTAGAAATATCTGGATCACCATCCTGAGTAAATTTCTTTTTGAAGTAATTGATTGCCTCCTCTGAAATTTGCTCTCTATCAACTAGCCAGTTCCCAAAGCTATCTTGAATTCTATCCAGTTGCAATTTCCTCCTTCGCCCTGTGACATAGTTATGAAAGAAATTGGTATTTCTATCACCTTCTGTGTACCATGAAAATCCAACTTTTTGTTTCCAATACTGCTCTTCTAGGGTAAGATATTTTTTCAATTCTGCTTGAGCTTTTTGAAGAACAATCCTATTAATGATGCTTGGCTCCTCTTCAAATAATTGTTCCTTCACTTTAACTACTTCCTCCCTGATTGTAAGTTGCTTGAAAATATCCCCATAGGTCTCTCTACTCCATTTAGACAGAGCCACTTTAAGATTTTTCATCTTATGTTTAAAAGCCAAATATGGAGATCCTACAAAGTCAGTATTCCAGTTCTGCCTTACTACTTCTTTGAAATAACCATGTTGTACCCAAAAGTTTAAAAACCTGAAAGGTTTTACAACATTGGTCATTTTCTCACCACAAGACAATATCATAGGAGCATGATCTGATCCAGTTTTAATGAGGTGTTCCACTTCAATCTGAGGAAAGATCTCTTGGTAAGACTGATTAGCTAAAACCCTGTCCAACCTTTTAAAAATGCAATCTTCAGCTGCTCTTCCATTCCACCAGGTAAATGGACTTCCTTTGTAACCCAGATCAAATAGTTCACAAGAGTTTATACAGAATGCAAAATCTTCACTTTCATTAAGTGTAACTGGAAGTCCACCTAATTTTTCTTCCTCTGATAGAATAGCATTAAAGTCCCCACCCACCATCCATGGTAGGTTCATTGATCCTACTAAGTAGTACAGATTCTCCCATAACTCTTGCCTCTCCCCTTCATTACATTTGGCATAGACAAAAGTAACTAAAATGTCTTGGCCAATATCTTGATGATTCAATTTAAAGGTAATTTGCTGCTCAGTATTCAAAATGAGCTCCCATTGAACAGCTTCATCCATGAATACCCATATCTTTCCATTTTGATTTGTAATAGCTGTGACCATCCCCAGTCTCCTTTTGTACTTTTGTAAATGTCTACAATGCTGAAAAGGTTCCATGAGAGCAACAATATAACACTTATACTGTTTTTGTAAAATGACAAGCCTCTGAAAAGCTTGTTGAGTATTCACTGATCTAATATTCCAAATTAGTGATTTTAACATCATTTGGATTTAGGAATGCCAGTTCTCTTTGGTATTACCCTCTTGACTTGTGGAAATTGTTGGTTCTTTGTTTTTTTGACACTATTTCCAAAAGCATTTGGGGATATATCAGCATCCCTTGTAATCTGTTTGATGATGCTATTGTCAATGTCAGCACCCTTCTCCTCTGTTTGTTCAAGTTCCCCCAAAGTCTTTTGTACTTCTGTCTTTGTGACCTTGTGAGCAAAAATATCATGTAAACTTGCCTTTGGATTGGTGTGGGGTTCATATTCTGCAGTCTGTGACATTTTTTCCATACAGTCCCTGTTTGTAGCCTTATGTTTGTCCACTTCTCCCTCATTATTCACCAACTGCCTTTGTTCTGTGCTATGGTTTTCATTTTCTGCCTGCTCCCTGCTCTTTTCCTGCATATCATTCTCTTCGTTGTGCTGTTTTGCAGTGTCTGTTTCCCTACTGTTATCTGGTGGTTCCTCTTCCTTGTTGCTTGGTATTTGACTGATTGCTTCCTGACTTGCAGATCCTCCAACATGAGATGAGCATGGTGATAAGGGTGGGATGGGAACCTTAGCTCAATTGTCAATGGGTTTCAAATTTTCATAACGTCACGGGTTCGATTTGTCAGTATCGTTTTTTTCTCTATTTTTAGCTTCAGTTTTCCTCTCAGTTTTCATGCATATTGATATTGTAAAAACTCAATGAAGGCCCACAATTTCTTTCCCAGGACTGGTATCCATTGAGGCCCACGATTTCCTTCTCAACATCCTTTTCTTGCGCAGATTGCCCTTCTTTTGGGGTAGTCTTTTAAGTTTTACTCCTCATATTTTTTGTCTTTAAATTTTACCCCTTATGTTTATGATCTTTAAATTTTGTCCTTTACTTGAAAAGGTGGGCAAATACCTCAGGTTCTGGGTTCGATGCCCCCCCCCCCCCCCCTCCCCTTTTCCCCTCAGGCATTAAAAAAAAAATCACAAGGCAGGGCTAGGAGGAGGTGTATGCCGGATCCGGCATAGTTTAGTTATACCGTATGGGGTAGACTTTTACTTAAGACATAACCAAAATTATGTCCCATAAGGCAGACATTTTCCTTAAGGCATAGACTTTGCCTTATAAGGCAACCTTTTAATTATGCCTTAAGAAAAAGTTCCGTCTTATGGGGCATGCTTTTAGTTCTGTCTTATGAGGCACACTTTTAATTAAGGCATAACTAAAAATTTGCCTTGAAAAGAAAAAAAAATTATGCCTCAAGGCAAAGTCTGCCCCCTCCGGTAGACTTTTAGTTAAACATAACTAAAAGTCTGCCGGAGGAGGCATAACTAAAAGTCTGCCGGAGGAAGCGTAACTCCTTTCGATTTTTTTTTTTTTAAATATTTGATTGAGCAGAGATTCGAACCCGAAACCCATGAATTTTAGAAAAAGGGCAAAATTTAAAGACCACAAAAATGAGGGGCAAAATTTAAAGACCACCCCAAAAGAAGGGCAATTCTGCCCTCTCAACATTGTACCGATCAAGGCCACTTTACTTTCCAGCACTGATAAAAGTAAGACCCAAGCATATAATTTTCCTATAAGACCCAAGCATATAATTTTCCTTCTTATTTTTACATTGTAATGTCCCTTATAAAATTATAGCACAGGCCCAATGTCGTGGCACCGTTCTAGCTTACAACAACAACAACATATCTAGTGGAACCCCACAACGTGGGGTCTAAAAAGGATAAAGTATACGCAGACCTTACTTTCACCTTGGAAGGTAGAGAGGTTTTTTCCGAAATACTCTTGGCTCAAAAGAAAACGAGGGAAAACAAGGCAAAAGAGTCAGATACGGATAAGCATATCAAAGCAATGCGGAGATGAGAAATAACAAGAGCGAAGAAGTCAAGATAAAACAGCCTGGAAAAACAAGACCCAACACATAAAAGCAGAAATCAAAGGATAATAAACGGTGGAGCAAAACTACGCCTACTAGTGCGAGAGAAAAAGCAAAACTACCTTCTAGACTTCTATCCTAATCTGGGTCCTCCACAACTTCCTAGCTTATGCACAATTAATATGTTACTACTAAGTATCCACAATTAATATGTTACTACGTATATTTTGTCCGTGGTAAGACATTGTACAAAGGTTGCTTAAGTGCAACAATAGTACTTTTCCATATCCAAAATGTGCAGCACTTGTCTCTACAAACATAGGTACACACTTTACAGTAATCTACACAAAAATTTGGGGCATTTTGGTGAGTAGAGCGAATATGTGAAGCTTTTATCAAGCGCCAAAGCTTCTATCAAGCATTGCTGGTAAAATGATTAGTGTGGCTTAGCAAAATGCAGCTATACATGCGACACCATCTGGGTGAGCATTGTCGCGCTCAGCTTTTGTTCTCCAATCTGTTTAAACAAAATAGTTAGTCATTAAGCTGTAAATTGGTGCACAGGAAGGGATACAATATAGTTGTGGAGCAGTTGTTACTATTTTTGTTACGTAAATAATTTTGTAGCCGTTTAATCGAAAGCATAGCTGTAGGCTTCTTGCTATTTGATCAGGAGGGAGTAAGAGCCCGTTTGGATTGACTTATGGCTTTTAAAATATGTCCAGTGGATACTTGCAATGCAACTTTTGCATGGATTGGAGGTTGATTATTGTACTATGAATTTGCAGATTCTTGTAGTAATAATTGTACATGCTACTTCAAGAAATTGTGTAATACATATATCCAATGATGCAGGGACTATTGGAGGAACACCAAAGATAAATGATTGTTAAGCTACTTGCGGAAGAATCACAGCCTGTGAAGAACTCTTTTTCTTCCTACAATGTAATGGGAGAAAGAGAAGTTGAATAAAATGATGGTTATTGCGTGTTTGGTTAACAGAATATCTTTAAACAATTGGGAAGCCACTACAAGAAGTCTAAGCATGAGCCAAGGTTTTGTGATAAGTTAGATGCAAGTGCTTTTGATTTTGAGGAGGAACACATTTTACTCTCAATGGACCAAAGCTCACACGGAAGTTCACTTAGTAAGGTTGCCAAAATGTTATATCATTGTCAACATGCTGGTCTGAAGTGAGCTTTGCCTCTTCATAGGCTGGGTAAGGGAGGTGATTTGACTGATGACACAGGTCAGGGAAAGATCATGTAGTACAATGGGTTCTTAGCTCAGCTGTTATATTCACAGTTTGATAAAGAGGAGATCGTTTGTTGATCTATGGGATCAAGAAATTAACTGTGGAGGTACTTTATTAGGAAGAAAGGGAATACCTTACAACTATTTCAAAACTTCGGGGTACTGAGCAGCAATATGTTCTCAAGGACAAAGGCTTCCTCTTCACAACATGCAACACTAAAACATTTACTGTAAAATCCATATATGATGAATTGATGATCACTGTTACTTTGACATAGATGGGGGGCCAAAGTCTGAAGGGAACCTCATGACAAATTGCAGTACACAGATGGCTTAGAGATTGTATGAGGTTCCTTCTGCTCACTATATCATCATCAGGGGTATATCATTTCAAAGAACCATCAGGATTTATGTGGTCTATTCAATTTCTGTTGCTCTTGGTTTTTAAGTAACAAAAAAGGGCTAAGATTTTCCCAATTATCAAAGCTCATGGTATTATCACATCTTCCTTTTCAAATGATTGGCGCACAAGTAATCTAATGTTGATCCCAATTTTTTTTGTATTGTGCTGGTTCTGATAAGATGTTAGCATAGATTTAGGCTTCAAATAACGATTTTATCTAGTCTTACATAAACTTAATTTTACAAACTCTAAAGAACGATTCTTCCCTGTACATCATATGAACTTTAGAGCATGAGCTAAAGTTCATATGTCATTCCTATGTTTAACATGTGCTTGTGAGGGACATCAAACACCTTATTCCTCTGCCTTATGTTCCTATTTAAAAAGTTATAACAATAATTTATTACAACTTTCTTGACCATACTAGATTCCTCTTTGGCTATTACATCGCGGACCCCTTCAAGATGAACCACCGCGTTTTGCAGGGCTCTGTCTAGCACTTCAAGTTCTCTATCTTTTACTGATTCTTCCTCCTGTTGTTCACTTATGAACTCCCTGAACCTCTCAAGTAGCGAGCTTTCAAATGGCTCTTGGCTGTTGCGAATATCATTATATCCGTATGTCACCACACAGTGGAAAACATACAAATCAGCTGGATGCGCTCGACTGAAAATGAATCTTTTTTCCGTTGGAGATTCACTCATAGGAAGTGACTTGAAGGACACAAACAGAAGTACAGAATGCACGGCGGGCACATTTGTTAGGTAGTGCTTGAAAATAGGTGGAATACTGTGGACAATATCTGAATGGAAGATAGCAAGTCCTGGTAAGCGATGACAATTTATCCTAGCCATTGTTTCTTCCACATTATTGACTGAGATACTCTGGTCTAGCTCAAAGTTGTATATCTTCCTGTACACATAATTCCATATGTACATAATTGACATAAGGAACAAGGCAAAAACAAGCTGCATATATCCCCCTTGATTAAACTTATATAGCACGGAGCTGAAGTAGATAAACTCAACCCCACCAATAACCAGACAATAGGCCATCACGATGAGGATGTGAGTTTCCCAGATCAGAACCATGACTAATACAATGAATAGTGATGTCAAGCTCATCACAAGCACAACAGCTATACCTGTAATTGAAGAACAAAACAATTAATCTAACTTACTCATCAGATTTTTCTTAAAAAGAATAGTTACAATGCAAAAAGAGGTTATACCATAAGCGTCCCCAATCCTTTCAGTAGTCCTGAATCCAAGAGTAATGGCGATGCAGGCTAACATAAGAAGATAATTGACTTCCGGGATGTAGACTTGTCCTCGGTGCTTGTTCGATGTATGAACAATTTGAACACGAGGGAAGCATCCCCACGGGAGGGACTGTTGAATTATCGAAAACGTCCCAGAAATCATAGCTTGACTCGCTATTACTGAGGCTAAAATCGCCACCACAAAAGTTGGCCAATATACAACATCTAGGAAAAGAAAGCATTACATGTTAATAACTTTTGCCACCACAAACCACCACACACAACATCAATAATCTCATTATTTACGGATGGTTACTTATAGGTGATAAGATAATTAATGTATAAATTCATTGGTATTGTCTTGTTATAAAAGTTGAATTCGTATGTCAATTATGTGCTTACGTGGTATGGACTTGAAAAATGCATCAGCGACAAACTGACTATTCTTCCTTAGAAAAGAGGCTTGTCCAGCATACGCTACAATTAGAGCTGGATATGTTACACAACACATGCTTATTTTTATAGATCGAATAGTGAAATGGCCGACATCTGCAAATAGCGCCTCAGTTCCTGCAATTGATCATTAAATATTAAAAGTTGGAGCAAAAAACAGTACTTTTTTTCCTCTCTGCTTTCATTTCCTCTTTAATTAAGAGTAGTAAATTTGAAGGGCTCCTAACAAAGAATGGTTACCTGTTATTGAGAGAACAGTACCGCCAAGAGAAATCCAAGCATTCTTCTTGTTTCTCTTGAAATAGTCTATGATATATATCGGGTTAACGGCTTTCACAACTTTTGCATCGTACTTAACCAAGTTATAGATGCCAATACTACCGATCAGTGAAAACCAAAGACAAATTATTGGTGCAAACATTATTCCTACTTTGTCTGTTCCTAGTCTTTGCACCATGAAGAGAAGCACTAAAATAGCAATTGCTATCCAAACTACCCCCTCTGCATCTCAAAAAAAAGTAAAAATTATTAATAACCAAGTGAGATAATATGCATGTTAATTCACTGATTTTGTATTTTTTAATAGAACAACTTGCAAATTACCTTCTGTCACGGCTGAACTTGCTTTTTTTAGACCTCCCACAGCAGACAATACTGCACACATCTTTTTCTAGTTTAGATAATGAAATTAAATTTAATTTGCTGCAGATCAAATATGGTAAAAGAACCATGCCTGAAATGCAGGGAGTGAGAACACTGTCCGCAATGACCATGGAAGTACCGAGCATCGCGGCAAGGAGAAGAAACAACTTCCAAGTTTTGCTGTTTTCTAGCTTATATTTGAGTCTTAGAGCCAGACGATTGGCATCATTTGGCAACTCCTGGCTGCAAGTCGACAAGTCTCCGTCTTCTGCTCCTTGAGTTAGAATTAAGCCCACATTTGCATGTCGACATATCAAAGAATACAATGCAAATGTACCTCCTATAAAACAAAAAAATTATAGTTAGTTTTGATAGGAAAATACTTCAGGGTAGTGAAGTGAGCTATTTAGCAATTTGGTTTATCTGCTTCGGTACATAGAACTATAAGTTCGATTACCTTGCACTACAAAGTAACACATATGCAGCTATGAAATTTTAACAACATACTTTAGAACCATGATTAACACCTAACAACAACTACGAAAAAAACTTCATATTTATCTATGATGTACTTCATAGCTACAGGTAAGTGGGGGATTAGTGATAAAAGATGAGATGGAAGATTAATGACCTTCTCCATTGTAAGTGGCTCGGAGAACGATGAAGATATATTTGACAAGAGCTATTAGGGTGATGGTGTAGAAAATGATGGAGAGGACCCCAATTATATCGTCCTCGTGTTTGATCCCATTAGAGAATGTGCTTGAGTAAACGTAGATGGGTGAGGTTCCCATATCTCCGTACACCACCCCCAGGCTATGGAATGCTGTTCCAAGATCTTCATATACTAGTGTAATGCTTTGAATAGCCATTTGTAAATATAACACCCACCACTTGGCTGCCTGATAAATTAAAGGGACACATATAAATATTTCACGTTAGGATGAAAATAAACATAATTTCTTGATCGAGTACTGGAAAAAGCAAATATCTAGAATGACATTATCATGCTTATTAAACTACTATTTAAAGGATGAAAACTTTAATAGAACTATTCTCTGGGCACACGCGCAACCATTAATAAGTAATTGTTTTATAAAGCCGTGTGAATAATATTTAATTATATGTTTGAGTATATAAAATGAATATTATATACAATATATCTTATGTTTAAAGTAGTCAAACTTACAAAAAGATAATTTAGAGGAAATCACAGAAATCTTGATTCAAATGAATTTGGTTAATGTAAACCTATGGTAATCAAACTTAGTAGTTGTGGTACAATTGAGAAAGTCATAGTTAGTAGTAATTTGTATCTCTATGAACCCATCTTTCTCAAAATTCTTCTCATTATGGCTAAATAAAGTGATAACGTTGAATTTATTATAGTCTTTGTTGCTCCCAAGCCACGGACCAAAGAAGTTGAAGGATCAAACACTCTTGAGCATAAAAAAAAAAATATCAAACACCTGCCTCAGCAGATATATAAAATCAAATGTCATTCAGATTAAAAAAATATAAAATTTAGTACCTGTAATTTTATAAGAGAAAGATCATACTGGCTTCAAATCAAAAGAAAAGAGTGTCATTATTAATATTAGACCAGAATAGCCACTTAAGTAAAATAGATAAACAATAATAAAAGCAGTTCAAAACACTTGTCAGATTAAAAGCATGCTAAATTAATAAACAACATTATAACAAAGAAAATTATTTTAACTCACCTAACATTTTTATAGTACTGGGTGGGATTATGTAATTGTCCCTGGAAACTTCGCATATATGCTTTAATGTCTCTTTTATCTTCATATGAATTCATGGATATATTTTCCTCAAACTATTTTTGTAGTTCGAGTAGAACAAAACAAATCATCAACAGAGATAAAATGAAAAAAACACCTCTCTTTCCTTCGTGTCCATTTGTATTGCCAAAACGTTCAGTGATTTAGTTGGGGCATCGCAGACGCTATGTATAAAATATTATTATATGACGAAAAAGGTTTGATGACATAAGCAAACCTTTTCGGATGTGCGGACATGCATGCTACCGGACTCCATTTCTACAATAGTAGCCTCCGGTAAAGTTTGCTGAGGAACTTCCTCCATGATCAATTGTTGTTGTTGTGGGACTTCCTGGATGCTGATGATATCCATAGTGCGAGACAGCTGTGACCTGATACATATAAGATATATTAGGAAATGCATGACAAACTGATGTAGTAGTAAAAATACTAGGAATTTTAGAAATAGAAAATGACCTGCATACCTTAATCAAAACTACACCTCTGTGTGATCTGAATATTTGGGGGACTAAAGTATTACTCACTGGTTGTCACAGCCAAACCAAATGGCCTATATATAAGGGGATTGGCAAAAAAAATCTTCCAATTTTTTCTTTATTTATTTCTTCCTCCTTTGGTTTAAACTTTCAATACTCTTTATTATTTATCTTTTAGACTATATCAGTACTATATATATATTGAACGTAAGTGAATCGCATAAAAAAGGGACAATGAGTAAGTAATTATTATGGTAGGAACCCGTCAATTTTAATTAAGGGCTAGATATATATATTTTAGGAGTTAATATTTTTTTGAGGGGTGTCCTAAATTAAGGGCAATATGTATTTTAGGAGTCAGTATTTTCTTAAGAGGCATGTTAAAGACTAAGAGGACACTTACTTTGAATCGGAGGGAAAATAAATTTGCATTAATTAGCCGTAATTACTCTCTCTGTTCACTTTTGACTTTGCACGCCCCTTAAGAATTACTAAATGAAGTATGTATGAATAATTAATATCAATGGTAAAACAATAAAAAAAAAAAAAGTTTGTCTTTCTTTGATATGCTAATGAGCCAGTTTTCATGCACCTGGTGGCGGATCTACTTGGGGGCCAGGGTGTTCACCCGAACACCCTCGGCAAAAAATTACAGTGTATATATAAGGTAAATTTTCTGTATTTATGTGCAAATATTAACTTTTGAACACCCTCGGCAAAAAATTACAGTGTATATTTAGCTTCTTCTTTTTTCCGAACACCCTGAATGAAAATCCTGGATCCGCCACTACACCTGGATCTATTTTACAAAGTGTAGCATCTCTTAGGTAATTAATTACTTCTCTGGAATTTTATGCCAAACAAACCAATTTATTATAGTGGTTAATAATTTAATATAGTAAGAATATGCATTATTTAATCATCTTAAGTGATAAAAGTGTATATACAAACACATGTCATGTATTTATTCCTCTTACCAGCATATACCAGATGACTTTATCCACCGAGACTTAAAGATATGGAAAAATCACCTCTTTTTGCCTTTATTTTTTATTAGTTCCATTTCAATTTCTGTAAGTTACGACTTTACCATTCTATTTTTAATACGTATATGATTACTGGTTTTGGTAATTTCAAACATAATGAATGGAGTATGTTATCTCAAACAGAATGAACCGAGTCATTTGCTTGGTCAAGAATTCAAACGCAATATTGTTTAGTAAATACTATTTTCTAAATGCTTGTTATGTATTAGAGCATTCTGAATTCTGCAGCGCATTTTAATCTCACCGTATATTTTTACTCTTCAATTAAATTTTATTTTTTCTGATGTATTAACTTGATTTGCTATCAGATAGAATATTATATTTAATGAAATATTGTAACTTCTAAAACTATGTTCATGTTTCATGAATATCAAAATATTTTTGCAAATTTTTATATCAAATTGAAACAGGAAAAAGATAATTTTTTTGATGTATATATTTATCTAGAAGGAAAGGGGAAATATATAGGCAAAGAGATATTTTTCTTCAACTTCTACTTATACTACATTCATGGAATTTTTAATTTAAGAAAATGTAAAAACTGATGTGGTTCCATTATTTGACCAAAAAAGAACACGCAGGCAGCATTCCATACAAATGAATAAAATCCACAAAAAAAAATCTTTAAAAAAAAATATGAGAAATGGCTTTTTTAGAAAAAAAAAAAGATAAGGAAAACGAAATTCATAAGTTGCATTCAACATTGATCGTTCATCCTCATCTTCCAACATATTCTATCCTAAGCTCGTCCCTACGGTCACCACACCCTTAACCCACCTCTCACTAGTAATATTTGCCTAAATTATATATAAATGCTTTCAGAATAACAAAGTATTAATATCGCTAAAATGGTTGTTTAAGAATTTCTATAAAGATGACCGGGAGGCATCACCATTTTATCTGCTTTTCGCGCTAAGTATAGTCGTCGCTGGTTACCTCTATCAACTACTACCACCCATAACCACCTTGTTGACAGTCACAACCACTTTCACATTATGTTGTCATCACCATAAGCCACCATCCCCAACCATCAATCACATAATTATCGACAATCAGCACCACTATATATCGCTAATTATTGTTATCATTCACCACCACCAGCTATTATTGTCATCCACCATAATTATCAAACACCACAACCAGCTACGTTAACGACCATCAACAATTATCGTTAATCACTACTGATAACCACCATCACCACTAGTTGTTACTATCGACAACCACCACTATCAGCCAACATCATCCCAATCGACATTCACAACAACCATCCATAGCCATCACCACACCAATCGTCATATAAGTTTCTAAAATATTTTAGGTTAATTTAGTATTTTTATCTTAATATAATATTTTAATATTTAAATGTGTATTCATATTTGGAAATCTTAATGTGCATCTTAAGATGTGTATTTAAATTTACACATTTTTATAATGATAAGAAAATGCGGCATTTGTAGTAAGTACTTAGCAGTACATCATGAAATCATTGGGTTGTTCCCAACTTATTCAGCCTTTGACATTGTCTCAATGATCACATGTGTTGCTCTGTCATAATTTTTTTTTTTTTCTGTCATAATATTTACTGCTGTTGGTTTGTGTCTTTTTTTTTTTCTAACTTTGACATGTGTCTTCAGCCTAACTTTTCAATAACATGGGATGACAGGTTCTTTTTGCAGCCAAAGTTTGGATAACAGAAGAATAACAACCTCAAAGTAAAGAGAAAAAAAAAAAATCAACCTCAAACCTAAAGGGCTTTGTCATCTGGAAAGAGAAAGCAAACAAAAATAGAAGTCTCATTATTTAGTCCAATGCACATCGAAAGCTCAACCTCAAACATTTAAGGAAAAAGAGCTTTGTCACCTGGAAAGAGAAAGCAAGCAAAAATAGAAGTATCATTATTTAGCATATGCACATAGAAAGCAATCATGCGAAATAGCGATCTATTTACATATTTCACAGTGTTGTCCACACATGAAGACCATGAAATGCAAATTAAAACAATGCTGAGTGCCTGAGTTCCATGTGCAGCTCAGAATTGTTTTTTTTAGAAGTTACCTTATTAAGTAATTTTATCCTTCATATCATACTAATTATTTCTATAGTTTTTTCAAAATGAGTTTATAAGTTTATATAAATGTATAACTGTATCAAATAATTAGAATAATTATTAAATTTTGTAAAAACAAATTGAAAACACATATGTATATAAGATATGCTTTATATATTAAATTTTAAAATAATAAAGTATTGGATCAATAAATTTTCGTGTGATGGAAACAACTACAGGTAAAGTAATTCCACCTAAACTATCAAATCCCAAATTTATTGTCTTATTATTATATTAAAACTGAAATTAGTTATATGTAGCAGGTCACGAGGTATTTCCTCAACGTTGAGTTGCAAACCACAAAATATTAAATATTCTTCCTCTCATATAATTTAAATTTCTCTTCTCGGACATTTAATCAAGAAGAAAAGGGAAACTTTAATAGCAAAAAGATATTTTCCTTCAATTTCTATTATCCTCCACGGACAGTGTATTTAGACTTAACTAAGGAGATTAGCTCCCAAGCAATAGGGCAGAGTGCAACCATGCAAATTTTTATTTTAAAATACAGAAGAACTCAAAACTAAAAATGATATGGAGTATTTTCTCCATCTCAATTTATATGACACATTTTTTTTAGTTTATCACAAAAAATATTAATTTTCTATAATAAGAAATTGCTTAACTTTTTAATTCTGTAATTTGTAGTCACACAAATATTTAAAATTTATTTTAAATCTCTAATTTAAAAAAAAAAAATTAAACTTTGTAACTAATCAAACAAATCTCGTAAAATTGAAAGGGGATACTATTTTGTCCAAAATAGAACCCCCCCCCCCCCGCAAAACAAAAACACAGACACAAGTAGTTTAACCTCGCCTATTGTACGTCTTCCATTTGAATTGACGGGAAAGGGACCCCGACAATCTTTAATAATTGTTGCAAATGAGGAAGAAAGAATAATAGTTAGGCCTGTTTGTCCGTTTCTCTTATGGATTTTCAAACACGCCCTTCATTCGAGATGATTAGGACTTTCTCTGTACGACACAGAGGCAAGGTTGCATATCTAAGGGTGTACATGGATCGAATTGGTTCAGATTTTTTAAACATTAAATTAAATTAATTGCGTCAGATTTTTAAATTTATACACCAAACCAAACCAATAAAATTCGGGTTTTTTTCGATTTTCTCGGGTTTTTCGGGTTTTTTTCTAGAATAGTGTTGATACGAAACATATAACTTTTACTTCAAATATGTCTTTAGTCCTAGTAAGACACAACTATATAATTAAGGTGTTTCATAAGAAAATAACATAAAATGTGAGAAGAGTGATGACATTGTATTAAAATATTCAACAAAAGTTAATAAAATCGGTTAAAATAAATATTGCTAATTAATAAGCCATAAAGAAAAGTGTCATAATCTAAAAATACTAAGTCATGCTAAAATAAGTACGGCTAATAAGTATTAAGTACATGACAAGAAAAAAAACTTAAGTTATGTATTTTGACTCTCTAAACCAATTATGTAAAACAAATAATAGATATCCAACATTATTGTCATTCCTTGTGGTAAATTGAATTTCTTTTGTTAGTATTGGTGTTGAGTTGGTTTTTGTTTGAACTTTATATGAGTTACTAATATATCCATAGAATATAAAACTTATTGACATTCAAAATTCTAAGTTTAATCTTAAATAATATGATAATAGATAAAAAAAAAACTACGAAAAAATTTAAGAAATATTTATAAATTACATTACAAATAAATATTCTTATGTATAAAATATTTTAAAAATTGAATACAAGTAATGTCGGGTTGGTTTGGTTCGGTTTGACTTTTTTTAGCTAAAATCAAACCAAACCAATTATGATCGGGTTTTTTTTTCCAACATCAAACCAAGTCAAACCAAACCACTAATTGGGTTTTTTTTTCGGTTTGACTCGATTTAACGTTTTGGTGCGGTTTATCAGTTTACTTTGTACACCCCTAATTGCATCTACTTATAGTATCACATCTTGTTTGGCTGACTCACCAACCGAATCGGAAAGAAAGGTACTTAAATTATTGATTAATAAAATGATATTAAGCCAAGCATCTACCATGCCAAAATCCAAATACGAGCTCACAGTCAGTAGAACAAGTTATGATACTCCTTAATTGGTCAAGTCAATTAAATAAAAGAACATCAATAAAAGTGGAATGAAGTACTACAGGGAAAGAGTTGGAGTTGAAATTAAGGAACTAAAAATGAAATGAAAAGTTCCAAGTAAGCGCTGGTGATTTGATTTAAGGATTATGAAGAGCCAAAAGATTACAACTTTAGTACATAAAAAAATAGTACTAAGCCTATTGGCTATATATGAACTTCATCATGTTGCACCTGAGAGTTAAAAAAGAATGATCAATCGTAATCGATCCGTGGCTTACTATAAATAGCTTCTAAAGTAATACTACTTAGTTGTAACTTGTAAAGCCTACCTATTCCTTTTAAACATTCTAAGTTTGACTATCATTCCAAGTGACAGACTCAATGTATCAAGTTAATAATTACTGTAAATTTTAATTAAGGGCTATATATATATATTTTAGGAGTTAATATTTTTTTGAGGAGTGTCCTAAATTAAGGGCAATATGTATTTTAGGAGTCAGTATTTTCTTAAGAGGTATGTTAAAGACTAAGAGGATACTTACTCTGAATCGGAGGGAAAATAAATTTGCATTAATTAGCTGTAATTACTTTCTCTGTTCACTTTTGATTTTGCACGTCTTTTAACAATTACTAAATGAAGTATGTATGAATAATTAATATCAATGGTAAAACAATAAAAAAAAGTTTGTCTTTCTTTGATATGCTAAAGTGGACAAATAAAAATAAAAATACATTTTTAATTTTGTGGACAAATAAAAGTGAAAGTACGAACTAAGTGATAAGAATCGTATGTCAAACATGTCATGTATTTGTCCCTATTATGTAAAATACCTGTAAATTTTCACTTATATCCGATCAACACAGATACCAAGTAATTGTATTCACCAAAACTCTCATTACACACCAACCCATTACCCCTTCAAAAGTTGATCAAAACAAACTTCTAGTGCAGATAAGAGCTCTACTAGAACAATAGTAACAGTAACTCTTGTGAAATCTCGAGTACTCTAAGCCCTCCATAAAATATTTCCGAGGAAAGACAAAACTGAATTGTTCCAAAAGTCAGACAGAATCAACAGTAAATAATGGCTCAAACAACACCAAAAGAAAAATACTAGGCCGCTTGAAGAATCCCAAAATAAGATTTTTTTTGTTTGCATAGGAACTCATTTCTTCTTTGCATCACCAGCCTTGGTCTTCTTTACACCACGGACCTTCTTGGCCCTGTTCTTCCTTTCCTTCATTTGTTTCCTAGACTTCTCTATCTCAGTGTCAAGCCCATTCCTGATGAGCCTATATTTTGGCTCGTACTTCTTGGCATTTTCAACAGAATCATAAATCAAACCAAATCCTGTTGATTTCCCACCTCCAAAGTGTGTGCGGAACTACTTGAAAACAGAAAAAAGCATTTGGGTCCTTCACCTCGTACATCCTAGCCAACTTCTCCTTCAGCTCAGCCTTTGAGACGTTGGCTCTTCCAGGATGAAGTACATCAATAATGAATTGCTTCCTGGCGAGAAGCCTGTTGGTCATGAACTTGCGGGTCCGAATACTGACTGCCTTGTCCGCCATAGCCATACTTAGCTTGGCTGCCTTGTAGCGATATTTGCAGCGAGAGAGAGAGGAGTAAGAGTGAAGTACATAGTAACTTTCAGTGTTTGAACTAGAGAGAAAAAACACAATGGACCTTTTACTTATACGTGTGGTGGTAATGCTGATAGTCTTTGCTATGGCAATCATCACAATCGCTTGTAACTGCTTGTGTAAACAGCGTCGTTCCTCGTCTACCGAGGAGGTGGGGGAGGAACCACCACGTCCAGTGGCGCCGCCCGCCAACACAATGGTGGAGATGTCTCCGGCAGTCATGGTCATCATGGCCGGCGATCAGGAACCTACGCATGCCGCAGTTCCCTTGTAGTTCTCTATATATGTGAAATAATAGATGTTGGGAAAATCTTAGATCGTCTTGCTTTAATTTATTAAAATAATCATGTGAGATAAGTAGTATTTATAAATTAAATGACACAATGCTTTCTGTAAAATGTTATGCGGGTTTAAACTATCTCTTTACATACATTTTTTCTTAAGCCTACTAGAGGCAGCAAGAATCGAACTCGATCTGCACTCCTCTAGGTTGAATAATAAAAAACTAATTTATCAAAGATCACTTAACACCATCATAGTGATTATAAATAATTCAATTTCTGAAAACTGAATATACGGAGCATTTTTCTTCTTAATTGGCTCTTCTTCAGAGATCTTTTCTTCTTGTTCTTAAGGGTTTTACATAATACTCCACTTGGTCACCTCTCTTTGTCTATTTTGCAAAAGGAAAGAAAAAAGCAATTAAGGAGGTGATTTCGGAATTAGAGATAATATATTCTCTTAAATGACTTTCCTTATTAAGATATCGAAATCTAGAGTGTGTTTGGTATGGATTGAAAACGTTTTCGATGGAAAATAATTTCCAAGAAAATTTTTCTTGAAAAATGCTTTCTAGTGTTTCGTAACCAAGCAAAAAAAAAAAAAATATATATATATATATATATCATTGTATATCTAACAAAACAAAATGGGGATGGCATGGGTGGGGAGTGGGGGTTCGGGGGTGGGCGGGTGGGTGGGATGGTCAACCGGTGGGGATTGGGGAAGTTGGGTGGGTGCGGAGGGGACAGTAAACTTGAAATGCCACTTATGGAATTTGCTTTCCGCACTTCCATTAGGGAAGTCATTTTCCTTATATTTAAGGAACTTGTTTTCCTAGAGAAAATGTTTTCCAAAATATTTTGACCAACCAAACATAGAAAATTGAAAAATGTTTTCCTCCATAACAAACACACCCCTAATCCCTTTTCACCATGATTATATCGTATATTAATTAATTGAAACTCCTAATAAAAAGAAAGATGTAGTTAAAAAAGTGTAAAATAGTAACAATGGAAATTAGTTGATGGAAAAATAATTACTTAATGTAACTTATTCTGCTCTATAATTACACTTTATAGAAGTACTTTTAAAGAATTACAAAGCATAGCTACATATTACATTTTGTAGCAGATATACATTGATAGACATATCCCTAAATTGTAGGTGCAATTCTTGTGTGCGCGCACATACTGTATATGCATTGTATACATTGATACTCTATGCGCCCTCATACAATGTATATGCATAATGCTACGTTATATATATATTGCTATGTTTAGAAAAAGACATATCGCTATTCTGTTTGTAAAAAAGGGTTCTAATCTCCTGCTTATAAAAATTTCCCAAAGTTGATCAACTTAACGCTAGTCCAAAATGGCAACTTTGAAGCACAGGGTGTTATTATACTTATATACGCAATGAATGGCATGTGCTAAATAAACGGAAATTTTCCAAAGCTTCTCTCTGGGTTTTGGAAGGAGCCGCCCGTGACTAAGGGCAACGCAGAACATAATATGTTACTCCTAATTTATATTACGTCAACAAAGCTAAATTTATATAAATATACACAAACTTTGTGTAAGAAGTTCAAACTCTAATAAGAAAACATAAAGTTTAGAACATTATTTGAACTTGCTAACTTACGACATCATTAGTACATCCTTCCAAATTGCAGAAAAGTAAAAGGAAATAACTATTGTGAATTTCTACACCTTTGAATTTTATTTTGCCTTTCAAACAAATGCCAAAAAACAATTCTTTTTTTCTACTTTTACTGACATTTTTATGATATGTGTTATCGGCGGATAACTTTCTTCAAATTAAAGTGAAGTTGTAGCTTTTAGTACGTAAAAATAATTTAACTCACCATGTTTCTCAGCAAAATATCATATGTTAACATTTAGAAAACTACATTTAGTTTGTTACTATTTCATCCCTATATTGTTTTAAGTTTCTATTTTAACCTATTTGAGTACTGTTAAGAGTCACACATCTGTCATTTAAGATATGAGTGGTCTCCCATCATGGTTGCTAGCTTTTGGGGTTGAATTAGATTCAAGATTCATTTATTTACAAGTATTCTTAATACTATACTATGTCTATAATCAATTTTATTCTATTTTTATTTTTTCTCCTGTCAATATTGTTTTTATGAAAACAAATTTCTTTCACCGTATTAATTATATGCAATATTAAGGGTTCAACGTTTAGAAAAGTATTAGTTTATTAATGGTAAAAATAATCAATTCTTTAACATATTAAAATACTACATCTAAAAAATAGGAATATAACAAAAAATTTAAATTAAATACAATAAAGCTCCATTCAAGCATGTTGTCCCTTTTCAAAAGAGAATGTTTTTCTATCCAAACAAGCACAATCTAAAAGAAAGACAAAAAGGTTGAATTTCTAGCTTTCTTCCGGACAAACTAATAAAATCCACATCCTTAGTGGAGTCGTGATTCACAAACGTGATCTCTATTTCCCAAGGACAATTATTTGGATATTGTGGGCCTATAGTTTCTGTCCTTTCATTACCCCCACATTATTCAAACATTTTAATCTACAATAAATTTAGGAAAATAGCATTGAGAAGAATTGTAATGGTATACTCGAGTTGTGTTTTATTAATATATTCAAATTGTGTTTTATATATAAAATATTAGGATTCTATTATAGGGGTTTGTTCATTTTTAACATTTTGTAGATGACCACACTGTTTACGAAAAATTTTATGTGCGCCCTTGCTAAGTGTTGTGTGCATATATTTTTCTAGAAGCTATTCAATAACAATAGAAAATTTCCGCGACTTTTGTAGGATAAAAAAAAAAATTGAACCAAACTAATACAAAAAAAATAAAATACATAAGTAGGTTTCACGCACTAATTTAATGCATAAAAAGATCAAACTGCAAAAAAAAAAAAAATTGGCCTTTCACGCACAAAATTTGTGCGTGAATGAGGCCCACAAAAAACACTTACATAGTCTACTAAATTAGGCCTACTTATGTGTTCTCTGTATCTATAAACATTAGGATGGTGACTCCTATCATTTTTTAATTACAAAAACATTGTATTTATGAAATGTAAAAAAATCAACAGCTTCCCTTTTCTCGAGTCCGGAACCAAAATGCCCCAAAAAAATCACTTTGAACTAAAATATCCAAACAATTTTTTTTTACAAAACTACCTAAAGCAGTTCACGGAGACAGATCCGTTAACTGCTTTAGCCCAGTAAAATACTGTGTTATAGAAATAGTACCAAAAAAAAATTGGCCAACTTTATTTTTTGCAACACTTGGTATTTTTTTTCATACTTTGACCAATGATTAGTAGCGTGTCAAGACTCCGAAACTTCAATATTTTATATAGAACCTGATATTTTTTTCTGCGTACAATAATGTAGGCCTAATACATCAAGGATACGTAGACGTTCGGATCGTCATTTTAGGGGTTGAAAAGGTGCCCGAAGTAAGTTTTGTTTGAAAAAACTTAGTGTTTTTTCCATACTTTGACCAACGACTAGTCGTATGTCAATACTCCGAAACGTCAATTTTTTATATAGAACCTGATATTTTTTTTGCGTACAATAATGTAGGATCAATACATCAAGGATACGTAGACGTTCGGATAGTCATTTTAGGGGTTGAAAAGGTACCCGAAGTAAGTTTTGTTTGGAAACTTTAGGGTGTTTTATTTTTTAAGATTTTGATTTAAGCGTGTTATTTTTTAATCAAGACATAACTTTATTTTGAATTTAAATATAATTCTAAAAAATAAAGGAAGAAAAGCTAGTTGTAAAGTTGTCAAACTTTAGATGGTCATAACTTTGCGCTCGGACGTCCGTTTTACGCGTTTTTTTTAACTTGCTTATTTTTTCGAGATTTATGCGGACAAACTACCGCAAGGCAAAAAATAAAGTTGGCCAATTTTTTTTTTTTGGTACTATTTCTATAACGCAGTAAAAATTTTACTGCGTTATAGATTTTTTTTTTATACTATTTCTATAACGCAGTATTTTATTACGCTAAAGCAGTTAACGGCTCCGTCTCCGTGAACTGCGCTAAAGGTAGTTTTGTAACTTTTTTTTTTATTAGGATATTTTGGTTCAAAGTGATTTTTTTGGGAGCATTTTGGTTCCGGACTCGAGAAAAGGGAAGCTGTTGATTTTTTACATTTCATAAATACAATGTTTTTGTAATTAAAAAATGATAGGAGTCACCATCGTAATGCTTATAGATACAGAGAACACATAAGTAGGCCTAATTTAGTAGACTATTTAAGTGTTTTTTGTAGGCCTCATTCACGCACAAATTTTGTGCTTGTGCGTGAAAGACCAAACTTTTTTTTTGTCCTTTCACGCACTAAATTAGTGCGTGAAACCTACTTATGTATTTTTTATTTTTTTTTGTGTGTTAGTTTGATTTACCTTTTTTTTATCTTAGAAAAGTCACGGATTCTTCCTTGACGTAGATTGTAACAAGATAAGAATTTTAATTACTTTTGGGTTCGATGTGTCAAGTGTGCATGTGTAAGTACGCTTCAATAATGTTCGTGGTGTAAAAGCTAGTAGTATCATATATGAATTTGGATGATAGTTTCTCTAATGATCTCCATTATTATTTCTTCAGGTCACTCTTTTTGCCGTTTACTGTGCTGGATGTTTTAATCATCTAATTGCAATTAATTATCCTGATACAACCAAGACGTGGATAGGAGAATCCATGGATGACTTCCTTAATAAGGATATCTGGATTCGTTATCTCACTGCTATAATTATTGGTCTACAACTACTCTCACTAGAGTAGGCTATGATGATTTGCATCGAATGAACACACAAGAGATGATATTTAACATTTTCTACATGCTTTTTAACTTGTGTTTGACCACGTACTTGATAGGAAATATGACCAATTTTGTGATCCATGTAACAAGTAGGACTAATCTAGCTGTGAGCATATTACTTGGTGCTTCAATAGCTTACTCATTCAGAGTTTAAGTTATATACACGGTTAGTGTAAAAATTAATTTTTGACACAATCAAGTGATCATATATGTTTATCTGTTGTTGCAGATAACTTGTCGGGATCCGCTGCCGGAGACAGAACACATGTTAACCCATGCCAAAATCTTTACAACAAGAGTTACAGTATGTGTATTATGATATGATGGTATAACTATCTGAGTTTTTTTTTTTTTTTTTTGGATGTTTCCCTCCCAACGTCACTGATTGCATGTATTCGTAAACGCACATGCTCAAAAAGATCTGAATAGGATTCCTTAATTATAGATGACTTTCTTTCTTGCTTGCTTGTCTTTATACCAGATCACAAGCATGTCATGTGCTAATTAAAAAAGTCAAACATATATAATGGGGGCAGTGTTTTGAGAGTCATAATAAATATTTCCACATGGCTTGTCAAGGTGTGGGTACTCGGGATCTAAATTTTATTGAAGTAGTTTAGCAATAAAGTTAGATATGTATGAAACCTATACGGAAAAGAATTAAGTTGCAGTTCTGGATATTTTCGCTAGCAGTATTTATAAATCAATTCCCAATTCTCAACCAACTCTAATTATTTTTAAATGAATTGTTTCTTTTGGGAGCTTCCTTATTATTTGGTCAATCCGTTCTGTTCCATCTTACAGTCTCATGAATGTAGTTTTGCATCAGCATCAGTTCCTTGATAATTTTTTAAATATTTGAGAAGGTTACTACACCTTGAGCTCCATGCACATCTGCTGGCTTGATAACTTGCTATCAGTTGAACCACATCATTAGCATATATATTGTAGCTAGTTTGCCATTTATTGTATTCAACCGCAATTTTAACAATGTCTCTGACGAAAATTGTAAAACATTTTGTCACTATTATAATTGCAAACAGGTGGATGGGGTGGTTACTTCTCATATGACACAGTTCGGTATGTAGAGAACAGGAAGTAACCATTCGTAAGGGCTCCAGAGGATGACCTTAACCTTGCAGATATTCAGTTAGGTTTTATGATTAATTTGTATCAAACATCTATAATAAATTAATGATAAGCTAGAATAATCAATATTAAATTCGTTAAATAATATTATTGACGTACTACTTGCAAGGGAAAAGCTTTATGGAAAGGGAAAGTCTAAAAAAATATTATAGAAAATTTCGTCACTGAAATCTGCCTTATTAGCAAAAAATTTAAGTGAGGAAGGTAGGAATAATTTCTCAAATAAAGCAAAACGAAATCCGGATTTGGCCGAAAAAGATAATGGAAATAAGTGTTTAAAAGGGAAAACTCAGAGAGAAGCTTTGGAAAATTACAACACTGCGAATAATTACATGCCATTCATTGCGTATATAATTACAACACTCTGTGCTCCAAAGTTCTCATTTTTGGACTGGGCGTTAAGTTGATCAACATTGGGAAAACTTTATAAGTAGCGAGATTAGAGTTTTTTTTTACAAACAGAATAGCCATATGTCTTTTTCTCAGTGTTTTAAAAGGCGAGGGATTAAGGCGGGGCATTTTACGTCTGCCTCAGTGAGATGTAAGCCTCGAGGCACGGGGCGTAAGCCCCATATGGTTTTAACTTTTAGGATTTTATAAAATGATATAATTATAATAAATACTCTTAAATAGGTGAAATAACGTAAAAAATTGAAGAAAACTATAAATAAGTGATATATATATATATATATATATATATATATATATATCCACCCCCACAAAAAAACTAATTAGAACAATCTATTATACACTACTTACAAGTACAAGTGACTGCTCGTTACTTTTTTGAGATATTAGATAACAAGATAAATAATTGGAAAAGAACATATATTAGGCATTCCAACAATAAAAAAAAGTCTTGACTTTTAAATTTAATGTTTCAATTTCTTTTTAAAACATTTGAGTAATTATATGTTGACTTTTGAGAATTTGGGCATTATACTAAGGACTTATTTAACAAATTTCGTTTTAGTTTGAACAAGTTTTCTGGGCTTACGCCCCAACAAAAAAAACTCGCCCCAAACGCCCGGACGTACACCCCGAATTGCTGGGCGTACGCCTTTTGGGACTTTCGCCCCGACCCATTGCCACGGGGCATTTTTGGTACGCCCCGCCTCAGGGCTCGCCCTGAAAACGCCTTTTAAAACACTGCTTTTTCTAAATATAGCAATATTTTTATTTTTATTTTGAAAAAAAAAAGTAGCATTATATACATTATATGAGGGCACATGCAGCATCAATGTATACAATTTATATATACTGATAGCATATACACAGTATGTGCGCGCGCACAAGAATTATACCTACAATTTAGGGATATATCCATCAACGTATATCCGCTGTACAATGTAATATGTAGCTATGTTTTGTAATTCTTTAAAAACACCACTATAAAGTGTAACTATGGAGCATAATAAGTTACACTAAGCAATTATTTTTCCATCAACAAATTTCCATTATTATTATTATTTTACATTTTTAACTACATCTTTCTTTTATTAGGAGCTTTTCAATTAATTAATTGTACAATATAATCATGGTGGAAAGGGATTAGGGGTGTGTTTGTTATGAAGGAAAACATTTTTCAATTTTTTTCATATTTGGTTGGTCAAAATATTTTGAAAAATATTTTCTCTAAGAAAACAAGTTCCTTAAAAATGAGTAAAATGACTTCCGTAATGGAAGTAGGAAAAAAAAGTTTCATAAGTGACAGTCCAAGTTTATTGTCTCCTCCGCACCCATCCAACTTCCCCAACCCCCACCGCTTGACCATCCCACTGCCCGCCACCCCGAACCCCTACTCCCCACCCGATGCCACCCCATTTTGTTTTCTTAGATTATAATAATATTTGTTTTTTGCTTGATTACCAAACACTACCAAGAAAACATTTTCTAGGAAATCATTTTTCATGGAAACATTTTCATTCATACCAAACACAATCTAGATTTCGATATCTTAATAATAAGGAAAGTCATTTTACGAGGATATATTATCTCTAATTCCGAAATCACCTCCTTAATTGCTTCTTTCTTTCCTTTTGCAAAATAGACAAAGAAAGATGACTAAGTGGAGTATTATGTGAAACCCTTAAGAACCAGAAGAAAAGATCTCTGAAGAAGAGCCAAGTAACAAGAAAAATGCTCCGTAGATTCATTGTTTCCCCTTATGAACGCCTTTATAGGTATTCTATTCTACTCTTCTCGTTTTAAATTTTATTTTTCCAATGCCTGTCGTCCCTCTGAGCTAGTATTTCCAATAACAAATTGAGTTTTGAAATATCTTATATTGCCAACAATATTTGTATGCAATTAATTATGAAAATTAATAGGGATTAGCTAAAATCAGCTGAGGTTAAATATCCTTTTGCAGGGCATGGGAGATTTTCCTGGTGGTACTAGTGATTTATACAGCTTGGATGTCCCCTTTTGAGTTGGGATTTCTTAAGGAACAAGAAGGACCACTCACCATAATTGACAATGTTGTCAATGCATTCTTTGCAATTGATATAATACTCACCTTCTTTGTAGCATATCTGGATAAAACCACGTACCTACTTGTTGATGATCACAAGCAGATTGCTTGGAAGTATGCAAGAACTTGGTTTGTAATTGATGCCATATCAACAATTCCTTCTGAACTTGCTCGCAAGATTACCCCAACTCTGGTACGTCAATATGGCTTATTCAATTTGCTACGTGTCTGGCGTTTACGAAGAGTTGTTGTCTTGTTTGCCAGGTAATTAAATTATCTCATCATAGTTGCACTATATGTTGTGTGTCGGTGGCGGCAGAATTTTTTGTAAGCGGTATCACCACGGAGAGATAAGAAATAAGAAGAGAAACACCAACAATTGCAAATTACAGAAAAATAGGAGAATTTTTTCAAATATGATTCTAAATTAATCAGTTTTCAGATATTGAATTATTTATTATCACTATAATGGTGTTAAGTGACCTTTGATAAATTAGTTTTTTATTATTCAACCTAGAGAAGGGCAGAGTTCGATTCTAGATGCCTCTAGTTTTCACAGACAAGAGGCTGCACGTAAAGAGATAGTTCAAGCCAGCATAGCATTTTACCGAAAGCATTGTGTCATTTATTTTATAAATACTACTTTTCTCACATTGTTTTGTGTGCGTAATAAGTAAAACTTTCCAGCAAAGGGTATCAGATGGCACACTAATGTGCGTTCGCCTCATCGTTGTGTCGTGTGTGCACATATATTTCTCTGAAAGTTTATTCAGTAACAACCAAAAAAATTCCACATTTCCTTGACACAGATTGGAACAAGATCGGAATTTCAATTTCTTTCGGGTTCGAAGAGTGAAGTGTGTATGTGTAAGTACGTTTCAATAATGTTCTTAGCTGATACATGAATTTAGATGATAGTTTCTCTAATCATCTCTATTATTCTTTCTTCAGGTCACTATTTTTTTCGTTCACTGCGCTGGATGTTTTAATCATCTAATTGCAATTAATTATCCTAATCCAACCAAGACATGGATCGGACATTCCATGGATGACTTCCTTAATAAGGATATCTGGATTCGTTATGTCACTGCTATTTATTGGTCTATAGCTACTCTCACTAGAGTAGGCTATGGTGATTTGCATCCAATGAACACACGAGAGATGATATTCAACATTTTCTACATGCTTTTTACCTTTTGCTTGACTGCGTATTTGATAGGAAATATGACCAATTTTGTGATCCATGGAACAAGTAGGACTAATCAATCTGTGAGTAAATTACCTTAGTCCTTCAATACCTTACTCATTCAGAGTTTAAGTTATATACACGGTTAGTTTAAAGATTAATTTTTTACACAATCAGGTGATCATATATGTTTATCTATATAATATCAGGTAACTTGTCGGGATCCACTGCCGGAGACAGAGCACATGTTAACCCATGCTAAAATCTTTCCAACAAGAGTTACAGTAAGTTGCCCTGAAAAGGGGGATATTACAGGGGACCTTATTTTAGTTACACGTAGCTTTCAAGAGCTGCTAGACATTGGTTACAAAATATATGGGATCAAGCAGGCCAAAGTGCTGATCAACGACTGGGCTGAAATTGATGACTTTGAGTTGATTAGAGATGGTGATCATTTAATTTTTGTTAGTGATCAAGTGAATGCTGAACCAAACAACTAAATATTGATAACCTAAACTAAATTAAAGTATCTATATATCATTTTCTCATTGTTGATATTTTGTTCTTTATCCTACTTAGATTGTTACTTTGGCTTGTTTCCTCGATCATCTTTTTTTTACTGATGCTGTCAGTATTCCATTTTTATTTGTACACACTTTAATTTTCAAAGCCAAAAAATCGAAAAAACCAATTCGAAAATGAAGAAAACCGAACCAAATGGAAATTATTGCGTTTGATTTCGATTACCAATGTTGACAAACTGAAAGACAAAAGCCGAGAAACTGAATTGAACCCGTTTTCAATCTCTAGTTATTTTAGAATACGATGATCAGATATGAAACTTGTGACCATGTTATAAGCAAGATCTTTAAAAGTAGTCAATTATATTGTGCAACATACCCCTTGGACTTGGGCTTTTTGGATGGTCCTAAACTTGATCTCCAACGCACCGAGAACACGAAAGCATACCTGTATCCAAACAAGTGAATAATTCATGGGATGTTGTTGCAAAATGCTGTAGATATTAGTTGAATCATTTGGATTACAACATATTATGACATGGACAGTAGAGATGGACGATTCGTTCTTTCTTCCTCTAAATTTTATCTCTTTGTAACAGTATTGATTTGTTTTGATCTTTTTCTTTTAAGTTCTACTTCTATTTGGAAATATAGCTCCTTTAGCCGTCAGAGATTTATTTTCTAGTTCAAGGAGGATAAATATATGTGCTCCAAACAGTAGGTGTTTGTAAGTCACTATGGTTGAAGCATTTTACATGTCCACAATTTTCAATTCTTTGTCGTTCAACATCTTCCACATGTGGTAAAGTCATAAGCAGTTATTTTTAAGCCATAAAATTACAAAATAGCTAATGTTATAAAATTTCTTCACCAGAGAAACTTCCACACTCTAATAGAGTTTCGCACGTAAAATTTGAAAATCTGTGACATTAACCATTTTTTTTAATAGCGTTAAAATGTGACAATAAGCGCTATTTTCACTCCCCCAACTTCTAAAAGGGGAAAACAAGAAAGGAGGACAAGGCCATAATTCAAGGCCTAACACTTTTAAGATTAAATGTTATAATAATTTAAAAGGTGAACTCTCTAATTTAGGTTTTGTTACACCTTCAACAGCTTGTATTTACATGCCAACTGTTGATATGGCTGTGATTAGGGCTTCGCTAAGAGCACTGATGAGACAATAAGAATGATTTGAGGGTTTGTCAGCTCTCTAGTAAGGATTTTAGGCTATGATGATTTGAGAGTAGCTATAAAGTTTTTCTCGCTTTGTAGTGAAGAATCTTTCGGTAAAACATTTTATTCTTTAGTGAATCTATTAATGGTAACTTAAATTAATCGAATGGGTAGTTTGTGATACCAGGCATGCAATTAGACAAAAAAAAAAAAACCTATAAAGTATCGATTTAAGGGATTTGGTGGCTCTCAACTCTCTTACTTGGACAAAAGCTCATCCCATACTAGATTAAATCCAAAAAAATGAAGGGATTCGCAAGTTCTAGACCGTATGCTCTACCTCTCAAATACTTGGATTTCACTTTAAAAAAGGAAAAGAAGTATACATAATTATTAGTTATTGGCTCAATATCATTATCAATTTGCTAAAAAGGGGACAATTGTACGCATCAATTTCGTATGGAAGAGTTATTCTGCAAGAGAAACTTGGTAGAGATTGTGACGTTCGACATCATTTAAAAGTAATAAATTAGAGCAAAATTAAAAACCATTTCAAGATAAAAGAGTGGATAGTGTGAAAAGGAAGATAGAAATTAAAGGTGAAGAAAAAGAAAAACAAAGGCCGCAAAAAGGATTCGCACTTTTTAATATTCTGGAAGGATAAGGAAAGGAGGTGTAAATTTAACACCCAATTTTGTGAGTATGGGAATAAAGTCCCTTTATCACATTCTCTCACAGGTTTGTGACATTATTTTGTACTTTTTCTTCTCCCAGTGGTCATAATTCATTTGTTGATGAATCTGCCAAGGAGTAAAAGACGCTGCACCTCCACTGCCAAATACTACTTGCAATTAACACGTCCATTTTCATATTCTGAAAAATAGAAATTCGACTAATGAGTTGATCTTCCCATATATGATTTTGATTTTTTTTTTATTGATAGTGATGCCAAAACTCAACTTAAATTTGTTGAAACGTGAACCCATGTCTCATATATGCTCCCAAACTAGAGAATCTTGAATACTCGAAGAAAAATGCATACACCTAATAGTGGAATCCATTGAATACGGTAAAGCACCAAATTATTATGATGAAAAAGAGGAGGTTTTTGTTAGGCAAGGTAGCTCATGTGACATCCTAACTCTACTTAGCTGGACTTTTCGAATTGCCATATAACTTGGCGTCTGCCTTAACAAGGCGGTGCTTTGAAAGATTAACTACAATCATAGAAAAATGAGGTTCAATCTAAAATATATTTGGATTCATGCCAAGTAATTTCGATGTGAAATATAGAGAGACCATGTTAAACTATGTAGTATTATCTAGTGCAGTTTTTTTTTTTTTTTTTTGAATGGTTTTCTTTGGGTGAATGATTTGGATGTAGTTCGGTGAAGTACCAACTTTCTGCACTGAAGTACCAAGTATAGCCATAAGAAACAAGGAGGTACAAAATTTTGTATTCAACCAAATATGACTATCACTGCTTACCAAACGCCATAATTCAAAAATATACTATTATCGTTGCTTCAATTCATTCAATGTAGGTACCCATCTTTAACGCGCACCACCCCTTTCTCTTTCATTTGTTTTCTTTTTTCCCTTTTCACCCCAACCCTTGGATTAATCATTGCAATGATTACTACCCAAATTGTCTTTGTTGTTTCTCATGTGACTAACAGTTGGCCCATATGCAGGATATTTCTATTATATATAAGTGTGAATGGAGGACTAAAACAGTTTCATCAACTTATATCAAAAGCTTTACAACTTGTACACGCAATTAATGCTTGTACTATAAGCTATATAGTTTGTACACTTTACTCAACTATTTTTTGTATTCTACGTGAACATATGTCATAGTACTTAATATTTATTCTCTTCTCATGTATAGACGGATGCACTTCAATTTTGATTCTCCGACACATTTATTTCATCCATGCACTTTTACTTGTTCACTTTTGACTTTTTCCGTTCTTGCTGAATATTTATTTTCTTCTCATATATAGACGTATGCAGTTCAATTTTAATTCTCCTACACAAATTTCTATTCTATTTATTTATTTTTATTATATATATATATATATATGTGTGTGTGTGTGTGTGTGTGAAGAGGGGACTAACATAGCAATAAAATATATACCACAAGCTATATAAATTGTACAGTTTAACTAACTAATAGAAAAATGAAGTACTTCCTCCGTCCCATATTACTTGGTCACATTACTAAATAACTTTTTTATCCCACGTGGACATATGTCATAGTACTGAATATTTATTCTCTTATCATCTATACACACATGCACTTCAGTTTCAATTCTCATACACATTTATTTCTTCCGTACACTTTTACTTGTTAACTTTTCACTTTTCAAGTTATTTAAGAATTAATTAATGAAGTACTCCCTCCATCCAATATTACTTGGCCACATTACTAAACTACTTTCTTATCCCACATGGACATATATCAGAGTACTTAATATTTATTCTCTTATCATGTATACACGTATGCACTTCAATTTTAATTCTCCGACATATATTTATTTCCTCCGTGCACTTTTATTTATTTACTTTTGACTTTTCACGTTCTTTAAGAATTAATAAATGAAGTACTCAATATTACTAAAAATATATGTCCAAATTACTTGTTCATTTAAAAAACCAAGATAAAATTAATTAAACCTTTCCCATCTTACCCTCTCCGTCTCATATTACTTGGCCACATTACTAAAAACTGGACATATGTCATAATACTGAATATTTATCTCTTCTTATGTATACATGTATGGACTTCAATTTTAATTCTCCGACACATATTTATTCCCTCCGTGCACTTTTACTTGTCCACTTTTGACTTTTCACGTTCTTTAAGAATTAATGAATGAAGTATATATTTTATCATAATATTCGTATTTATTGGTGTATAGTCTCAATAGCCTCAGAAAATAATTTGAAAATGAGTAATTAATGTGAAAGGTAAAATAAGAAGAAATTTATTTCTTTTGATATGTTAACGTGGACAAGTAAAAGTGAACGGAGGGAGTGACTTTTATCCCCATTTTCCTTCTTTATCAATAATTTACTTATTTTACTCTCCTTTGCATTTTGTGATTATTGTTTCTTTACATTTATAAAATGTATAATTTATATTTTAATTTTGGAATTAAAATTTTGGTGATTTACGATATAATATATATATATCTTTATAATTTTGATTTTTTTGTAAAAATTCTTTTTATCTATAATTGTTAATATAAAAAATTATAATATATTTTTTAAGTAATTTAATAAAAACAATTTATTAGTTTTGCTTTTGAAAAACTCAATAAATGCATTAATTGACATGGATACCAACATGTAGGTATACATATGAGATATTAACGAATTTAAAAGAAAAAATTTAGAATCAAAATATTAATTTTCCCTCATAGTCTTACTAATTTTCTTTTTCACATCGATGAACAACTTTCATTGTCATGACAATGAGAAAAAAGTTCGATTCTTTCCGTCTCAAAGACTTTTAATTCCATCATATGTTTTTAATTTTTAAACTCCATTTTTTATTATAACTAAAGTGATGGTACATAAAATAAATTTTTTATATATAGCTATATATAATAACAACTAGAATGTTTTTAAAAGTTATTTTCAAAATAGAAACCTTAAAGACTAACTAATTAAAGTGAGTAGACATGTTCTGCCCGTGCATTGCATGGGCATTTATTGCTAGTTTTACTACTACGTAAGAGATTTACTTTTGCACTCTTTTTTTTTCTTTTTTTTTTTTTTTTTTGGGTCTTTGCATAAATATAGTTAATCTTTTCAGAGGTTATTACTTACTTTTTTGAGCAATTTATTGCTCGTGAAATATTAGAATACCCAATAACGAAGTTTGATCATTTAATACACTAATTATGAAAAAAAAATATCATACGAATATATGTATTTTCATCATTAAACAATTTTCCTTCATTATACAAAGTGTGATTAAGCTTAGAATTTGACGATTAAAAATGAAAATTAGATTTTATGCATCTTTTTTACCTATAATACCGAAGTTATTTAAATGTCAATGCTGGTATAGGTGTATAACAGTTATTCTCTATAATAGCTGAAAATTTTTGGACCAAACCGTGCTGTTATAGAGAGGTTTGACTATATACATAATCTATCCAAAAAATACAATTATCAGATCTTAGATTTCAAAGAGCAGACGAAGTATTGTATTATCTCTTCAATATTTCAAATTTTGGACTGTCAATTGGACTACATATCAACTAACTTTTATAATGTGCTTAATTGGATGAGTCAAAATCGATCGATCCAATAATGAGTGGATCAATTATCCGCCCAAACTTAAGGCGGATTCCATGTCTAGCATAGTGGCCTTGGTATTGTTTGCTTTTTTTCTTGTTTTTTTTTTTCTTTTATTTTTGTTTGATATAATTATATCTGAGATGAGTTTAAACGGAGAAAAATGATAAGAATTTATATGGTTGAAAGGGGCGGAGCTAAAGGGCGGGAGAATTATATTGTATATGTGACGACCCCCTTTGGGGACCCACTACTCAAGGCAGCTCAATTGGTAAGAGGCGATTCCCTTTGGGGAATGTAAAGGAGCCAGAGGTTTCGCGTTCGATACCCCGTAGCGCTGCAGCGTGAAGAGGGATAATGGGGCAAGCCCCTGTGCGGACGGGCAGCACCCTGGCATAGACAATACCTTGAGTAGTGGGTCCCCAAAGGGGGTCGTCACAAAAAAAAGGTAAAAGATAAGGAATGGGCATGAGGAAAAGGACAACTATGAAATGGACCCTCCCGAAGTATTATGACATCCCATAAGATCAGTTGAACATTCGAGGACGAATGTTTTAAAGGGGGAGGATGTTATATCCCGTATTTGTGAACGTCGGATTATTTGTAAGCTGAGGTGGGACCCACAAGGGGGTCGTCACAGTATATATAATATTAGATTTAAATTACACGTATATATATACACGATTTCCTTCTCAACATCCTTTTTTTGCGCGGATTGCCCTTCTTTTGGGGTAATCTTTAAATTTTACCCCTCATATTTTTTGTTTTTAAATTTTACCCCTTATATTTATGATCTTTAAATTTTGTCCTTTACTTGAAAAAGTGGGTAAATACCTCAGGTTCTGGGTTCGATGCTCCCCCCCCCCCCCCCCCCCCCCCTTTCCCCTCAGGCATTAAAAAAAAATCACAAGGCAGGGCTAGAAGGAGGTGTATGCCGGATCCGACATAGTTTAGTTATGCCGTATGGGGCAGACTTTTAGTTAAGACATAATTAAAAGTATGCCCCATAAGACAGACTTTTTCCTTAAGGCATAGGCTTTGCCTTATAAGGCAAACTTTTAATTATGTCTTAAGAAAACGTTCCGTCTTATGGGGCAGGGCAATTTGCAATTGTCCTTCTTTTGGGGTGGCCTTTAAATTTTGTCCCTCATATTTGAAATCTTTAAATTTTGCCCTTGAAAAGAAAAAAAATTATGCCTCAAGGCAAAGTTTGCCGGAGGAGGCATAACTAAAAGTCTGCCGGAGGAAGCATAACTACTTCGCCTTAGGAATTTTTTTAAAAAAATTTTGACTGAGCAGAGATTCGAACCCGAAACCCATGAATTTTAGGAGAAGGACAAAATTTAAAGACCACAAAAATGAGGGCAAACTTTAAAGACCACCCCAAAGAAGGGCAATTCTGCCCTCTCAACATTGTACCGATCAAGGCCACTTTACTTTCCAGCGCTGATAAAAGTAAGACCCAAGCTTATAATTTTCCTATAAGACCCAAGCATATAATTTTCCTTCTTATTTTTACATTGTAATGTCCCTTATAAAATTATAGCACAGGCCCAATGTCGTGGCACTGTTCTAGCTTACAACAACAACGACAAAATACCTAGTGGAACCCCACAACGTGGGGTCTGGAAAGGGTAAAGTGTACGCAGACTTTACCTCCATCTTGGAAGGTAGAGAGATTGGTTCTGAAAGATCTTGGCTCAAAAGAAAACGAGAGAAAACAAGACAAAAGAGTCAGATACGGATAAGCATATCAAAGCAATGCGGAGATGAGGAATAACAAGAGCGAAGAAGTCAAGATAAAACAGCCTGGAAAAACAAGACCCAACACATAAAAGTAGAAATCAAAGGATAATAAACGGTGGAGCAAAACTACGCCTACTAGTGCGAAAGAAAAAGCGAAACTACCTTCTAGACTTCTATCCTAATCTGGTTCCTCCACAACCTCCTAGCTTATGCATAATTAATATGTTACTACTAAGTGTTATACCCTATTTTAACCGGGGTCAAAATAATTTACAACATCCCGGTAATTCCGGGGTTAATTAAAGTACAGGAGTCGCCACCTAATTAATTATGGTGAATTAGGACATCTAAGGTTATTTAAAATATTTATCTAAAGTTGATTTTATTTTAAAATCTACGAAACCAAAAAAAAAAATCTAGGTATGGATTCAACTAACCTAGAGGGAAGGTATTAAGCATCCTCTAAATTCCATTAATAATGGTTAACCGACCGGACTCAAATTTAATTAGGAAAAAAATGCGTGATTAAGTCAAATTTGCAATATTACTTGTTCATTTACAAAACCAAGATAAAATTAATTAAATCTTTCCCATCTTACCCTCTCCGTCTCATATTACTTGCCACATTACTAAAAAATGGACATATGTCATAATACTGAATATTTATCTCTTCTTATGTATACATGTATGGACTTCAATTTTAATTCTCCGCCACATATTTATTCCCTCCGTGCACTTTTACTTGTCCACTTTTGACTTTTCACGTTCTTTAAGAATTAATAAATGAAGTATATATTTTATCATAATATTCGTATTTATTGGTGTATAGTCTCAATAGCCTCAAAAAATAATTTGAAAATGAGTAATTAATGTGAAAGGTAAAATAAGAAGAAATTTCTTTCTCTTGATATGTTAACGTGGACAAGTAAAAGTGAACGGAAGGAGTGACTTTTATCCCCATTTTCCTTCTTTATCAATACTTTACTTATTTTACTCTCCTTTGCATTTTGTGATTATTGTTTCTTTACATTTATAAAATGTATAATTTATATTTTAATTTTGGAATTAAAATTTTGGTGATTTACGATATAATATATATATATATCTATCTAATTTTGATTTTTTTTGTAAAAATTCTTTTTATCTATAATTGTTAATATAAAAAATTATAATATATTTTTAAGTAATTTAATAAAAACAATTTATTAGTTTTGCTTTTGAAAAACTCAATATGTGCATTAATTGACATGGATATCAACATGTAGGTATACATATGAGATATTAACGAATTTAAAAGAAAAAATCTAAAATCAAAATATTAATTTTCCCTCATAGTCTTACTAATTTTCTTTTTTCACATCGATGAACAACTTTCATTGTCATGACAATGAGAAAAAAGTTCGATTCTTTCCGTCTCAAAGACTTAATTCCATCATATGTTTTTAATTTTTAAACTCCATTTTTATTATAACTAAAGTGATGGTACATAAAATACATTTTTTATATATAGTTATATATAATAACAACTAGAATGTTTTTAAAAGTTATTTTCAAAATAAAAACCTTAAAGACTAACTAATTAAAGTGAGTAGACATGTTCTGCCCGTGCATTGCATGGGCATTTATTGCTAGTTTTACTACTACGTGAGAGATTTACTTTTGCACTCTTTTTTTTATTTTAATTTTTTTAATTTTTGGGTCTTTGCATTAAATATAGTTAATCTTTTCAGAGGTTATTACTTACTTTTTTGAGCAATTTATTGCTCGTGAGATATTAGAATACCCAACAGGTTGATTGCACGATGTGCAATTTTTTCTTAAGTGTTTTTTTCTTATTGTCTTTGTTTTATATTGTTGATTAAATTAATTTAAGGATTATTCACGACTTGTGCAATCGCAATTCGTTGCTCGTTTAACATTAGTCTTTCAATACTTGTGAAGATGCAATTAAGGTGCAAATGTTTTATGGAATAACACAAGAAATTTCATTTGATAGATCCTTTAAGGACTGCTGTTTAACTTTTGGGTCTACTAATACAGTCAGACCTCTCTATAACGACACTCGCATATAATAACACTTCTCTATGACAGCCAAGATTTTTCGAAACCGATTTTTTATGTTATATTTTACTTCTCTATAACAACATTTCACTTATAACAGTACTCTCTTTGTAAAATTATCCCCCAGATAACAGCTAGCTTCTTTTTTTGGTAATATAATAATAAACCATCTTTATAAAAATAGAATATCCATGATTACCAATAATAAGTGTAGAGATTTGAACTAAATGTTTGATCATTTAATACACTAATTATGAAAAAAAATATCATACGAATATATGTATTTTCATCATTAAACAATTTTCCTTCATTATACAAAGTGTGATTAAGCTTAGAATTTGACGATTAAAAATGAAAATTAGATTTTATGCATCTTTTTTGCCTATAATACCGAAGTTATTTAAATGTCAATGCTGTTATAGGTGTATAACAACTATTCTCTATAATAGCTGAAAATTTTTGGACCAAACCGTGCTGTTATAGAGAGGTTTGACTGTATATATATTCTATCCAAAAAATACAATTATCAGATCTTAGATTTCAAAGAGCAGACGAAGTATTGTATTATCTCTTCAATATTTCAGATTTTGGACTGTCAATTTGGACTACATATCAACTAAATTTTATAATGTGCTTAATTGGATGAGTCAAAATCGATTGAGCCAATAATGAGCGGATCAATTATCCGCCCAAACTTAAGGCGGATTCCATGTCTAGCATACTGGCCTTGGTATTGTTTGCTTTTTTTCTTGTTAAAGAAATAAGAATATAAAAAAGAGAAGTGCAGTTTGGATAGAAGAGATGTATAGTACTATTTATAGCCAAGTATTCATATGCAATAATTCTTAAGTTATAGTATTGAAAGTACGGTTGTACCCCTGGGCAGATTGCAACCATGAATTCAATTTTACAACGCAAAAGTGATGTGGAATATATACCATTTAACCAAAAAAGATCAACTCCATGCAAAGTGTAAGGCCGAGCCATCTCGCGAGGGCTTGTAACCCAAGTGGAGGCGGTGGAATGTTGCAAGTAATTGCACAATTTGTCCTTCAAATGGGTTTGTAAAATTTTCCCTTCAAATGGGCTGGTCTTTAATTTTTTTTCCCTTCAAAAGTGAATATATGCCTAGTGGGGCATAAGTTCTTTAACAACGCGGGCATAACTCGTGAATATTATGGTGTGTAAATTATATCCCTTTAGGCATAAGTTCAATTTTGAAGGGAGAATATTAAAGAGCAGTCCCTTTGATGGCAAAATTTAAAGACGATCACAGAATAGGGTCAAAAGTGCAAATGACCCTGATGGGCTGCCTAATTATACCACCACTTTGAAAAAAGAAAGATGAAAAGAAAAAAAAAACCAAGTAAAAGCTTTCTATCTGAATTCACTTAAAAGGAAAATCGGCCACCAGGGGCCATCTGATTAAATATGAAAAGTGCCAAAATAAACTCTATCTGAATTGACGGTTGTGGAGACTTTCCATTTTACCCTGTGACATTAGTCAAATTAGTTGTTCAACAATCTTAGTGGGAAATACATCCTTCCAAATAGCAGAAAAGTAAAAGGAAATAACTATTCTGACTTTCTACACCTTTGAATTTTATTTGGCCTTTCAAACAAATGCCAAAAAACAATTCTTTTTTTTCTAATTTTACTGGCATTTTTATGATATATGTTATTGGCGGATAACTTTCTTCAAATTAAAGTGAAGTTGTAGCTTTTAGTACGTAAAAATAATTTAATTCAGCATGTTTCTCAGCAAAATATCATATGTTAACATTTAGAAAACTACATTTCGTTTGTTATTATTTCATCCTTATATTGTTTTAAGTTTGTATTTTAACTTATTTGAGTACCGTTAAGAGTCCCCCATCTGTCATTTAAGGTATGAGTAGTCTCCCATCAGGACTAGCTTTTGTGGTTGAATAAAGTTCAAGATTCATTTATTTACAAGTACTCTTAATACTATACTATGTCTATCATCAATTTCATTCTAATTTTATCTTTTCTCCTGTCAATACTGTTCTTATGAAAACAAATTTCTTCACCATATTTATATGCAGTGTTAAGTGTTCAACGTTCAGAAAAGTAAATTATATATATATACACACACACACACACATATATATATATATACACATACATACATACATTTTTCACTTATTTTTTTCTTTTATTTTTGTTTGATATAATTACATCTGAGATGAGTTTAAACGGAGAAAAATGATAAGAATTTATATGGTTGAAAGGGTCGGAGCTAAAGGGCGGGAGAATTATATTGTATATATAATGTTACATTTAAATTACACGTATATATACGCATAATGAACCTCCTAACACATATGGGAACCTTAGCTCAATTGTCAATGGGTTTCAAATTTTCACGAACGTCACAGGTTCGATTTGTCAGTATCCTTTTTTTTTCTCTATTTTTAGCTTCAGTTTTCCTCTCAGTTTTCATGCATATTGATATTGGAAAAACTCAATGAAGGCCCACAATTTCTTTCCCAGGACTGGTATCCATTGAGGCCCACGATTTCCTTCTCAACATCCTTTTTTTGCGCGGATTGCCCTTCTTTTGGGGTAGTCTTTAAGTTTTACCCCTCATATTTTTTGTCTTTAAATTTTACCCCTTATGTTTATGATCTTTAAATTTTGTCCTTTACTTGAAAAGGTGGACAAATACCTCAGGTTCTGGGTTCGATGCCCCCCTCCCCCCCCCCCCCCCCCCCCCCCCCCCCCTTTTCCCCTCAGGCATTAAAAAAAAAAAAATCACAAGGTAGGGCTAGGAGGAGGTGTATGCCGGATCCGGCATAGTTTAGTTATGCCGTATGGGGCAGACTTTTAGTTAAGACATAACCAAAAGTATGCCCCATAAGGCAGACCTTTTCCTTAAGGCATAGACTTTGACTTATAAGGCAAACTTTTAATTATGCCTTAAGAAAAAGTTTCATCTTATGGGGCATGCTTTTAGTTCTGTCTTATGAGGCACACTTTTAGTTAAGGCATAACTAAAAGTTTGCCTTGAAAAGAAAAAAAAAATTATGTCTCAAGGCAAAGTTTGCCCCCTCCGGCAGACTTTTAGTTAAACATAACTATAAATCTGCCGGAGGAAGCATAACTACTTCGCCTTTCGAATTTTTTTTAAAAAATTTTGACTGAGCTGAAATTCGAACCCGAAACCCATGGATTTTAGGAGAAGGGCAAAAATTTAAAGACCACAAAAATGAGGGGCAAAATTTAAAGACCACCCCAAAAGAAGGGCAATTCTGCCCTCTCAACATTGTACCGATCAAGGCCACTTTACTTTCCAGCACTGATAAAAGTAAGACCCAAGCATATAATTTTCCTATAAGACCCAAGCATATAATTTTCCTTCTTATTTTTACATTGTAATGTCCCTTATAAAATTATAGCATAGGCCCAATGTCGTGGCACCGTTCTAGCTTACAACAACAACAACATACCTAGTGGAACCCCACAACGTGGGGTCTGGAAAGGGTAAAGTGTACGCAGACCTTACCTCCACCTTGGAAGGTAGAGAGGTTGTTTCCGAAAGACTCTCGGCTCAAAAGAAAACGAGGGAAAACAAGGCAAAAGAGTCAGATACGGATAAGCATATCAAAGCAATGCGAAGATGAGGAATAACAAGAGCGAATAAGTCAAGATAAAACAGCCTGGAAAAACAAGACCCAACACATAAAAGCAGAAATCAAAGGATAATAAACGGTGGAGCAAAACTACGCCTACTAGTGCGAAAGAAAAAGCGAAACTACCTTCTAGACTTCTATCCTAATCTGGGTCCTCCACAACCTCCTAGCTTATGCACAATTAATATGTTACTACTAAGTATCCACAATTAATATGTTACTACGTATATTTTGTCCGTGGTAAGACATTGTACAAAGGTTGCTTAAGTGCAACAATAGTACTTTTCCATATCCAAAATGTGCAGCACTTGTCTCTACAAACATAGGTACACACTTTACAGTAATCTACACAAAAATTTGGGGCATTTTGGTGAGTAGAGCGAATATGTGAAGCTTTTATCAAGCGCCAAAGCTTCTATCAAGCATTGCTGGTAAAATGATTAGTGTGGCTTAGCAAAATGCAGCTATACATGCTACACCATCTGGGTGAGCATTGTCGCGCTCAGCTTTTGTTCTCCAATCTGTTTAAACAAAATAGTTAGTCATTAAGCTGTAAATTGGTGCACAGGAAGGGATACAATATAGTTGTGGAGCAGTTGTTACTATTTTTGTTATGTAAATAATTTTGTAGCAGTATAATCGTAAGTATAGCTGTAGGCTTCTTGCTATTTGATCAGGAGGGAGTAAGAGCCCGTTTGGATTGACTTATGGCTTTTAACCTATTAGCCAAAAGCCATACGTTAGAAGACTTTTGACTTATCTTTGTCATTTTGGCTTAAAAATAAACGCCTAAAAGCATTTTTTTTATTTTACCCGAACACTACAAAAGTAATTAAAAACTATTTTGCCTTAAAAGCACATAAAATAAGTCAATCCAAACAGGAAAGTCATTTATAAAATGATACATCTGACCATGAACTCTAAACGTATAAATACCATGGTTCCTTTTTGCCAATTCTTTATCGTAATTCACAGCAACCGATGTAAATGCAAACATATTATTATATGTCCTGTATGTGCGCAAATGTTCAGATTCTTCAGTGCAGCCTATATATAGATTGTGTAGTTCAGCAGTTACCAGATCAGAAACTAACTTGATTGAACCCTTGCCGCAAGAAAATCCAGGTAACTCATATTCAAACCTTTTTTGCACCGCAAAATTTACAATTAGGGACAATCTTCAGAGGCATGTAGCCCAATATACTAATATTTGGCAACCTGACAATACCAGTATGAACAAGCCATGACTAATTGTTAACTTTCCAAAACTAATTCATCATACATACAAGAACAATAATACAGTATGGCAAATTCTGAAAGAAAGAGATCTTACATGAAGATAGTAACCTTCCTGCAAAAGTCTAAATCTACTTCAAGCTCTAATAATTGCAGACTTCAAATAAAAATAACATGTCTAAAGGTGAGAAGCCATAGATGAGGATGAATAAAACAAAGGAATCAACTAAAATTTCAGTTCTTGTATATACATTCCCTCCATTGCACTGTGGGAACCATAGAACAGTCTAAATGGGAGAGAAACGAAATCACATAGGAGGCCAAGTGTATGGACATAGAGCTGACGGGTTGACTTCACTTTAACAATTTAGGATGTCAAAAGGGAATATAAACAATTAGTGATACAATCATTGGAAAGACTAAAAAGACATCAAAGAGAAATTTGATAAAACATTTCACCTTGAATGCGTCTCGTGCTAAATGATTATGTCGGTCTACTATGACATTCATGCCTCCACCATTTTGTGATCTAAACTTTTGCATAGTCCTCAGATTTTTTTAATTCCACCTGTGCTCCTCCTGCATTGCCAATTGCAAATCACAGACAACCAAAATCTTTAGACATTGACCGAGGTCACAATGAACATGGTTACAAAATCTTTTTTTGTATTATTAATTCAACAAAGGTTCAGAACCAAGATTACACTATGATCCTTTACGACAAAAAGAACAGCCATGCTAGAACCCAAAACACGTCAGCTATATTGGTAGAGAAGTTCTCAGTTTGTTCATTGCCAAAGTCCTCTTCTAGAACCCAATCATCTGTGATGGCCTGAAAATTGTGTTTACCAGCAAACAATCAACCCAACTCGGGACAACCAACCCATTGGATATAGTGAAATGAATGAGATTTCCATTGCGAAGCGCATATAAAGCGTGGGCTTTAATGAAAAAAAGCGCAATGGTGCAAAAATACAAATATATATATGTTTAGTCCAAGATTAATAATAATAAGCATGAATAACAAATATATGGACAAAGAAATTGTAAAAATATTAAGATAAAGTGAAATATCAATCATCTAGTGTCACCTCCTCAAGAGAGGCTCATTGGCAAGGAAAAGTATGTTTTAGAGCCTTGATGACGACACTGAAGCGCACATAAAGCGAGGCGAAGCGCTCAACATGTTTTCAGCCTCGCTTCAGGGCTTAAGCGAGCTTAAAGCGCGCCTTTGATAACACTGTGTCCTGTATGTGCGAAAATGTTCAGATTCTTCAGTGCAGCCTACATATAGATTGTGTAGTTCAGCAGTTACCAGATCAGAAACTATCATGATTGAACCCTTGCCGCAAGAAAATCCAGGTAACTCATATTCAAACCTTTTTTGCACCGTAAAATTTACAATTAGGGACAATCTTCAGAGGCATGTAGCCCAATTGCAGGTTAGCTATGTTTACACAGCCTGTTCTGCGTTGTCTGTGATCTGCAGGTTTTAAATATATCATTATAATGAAGTTACAAGTAGTATATAACAATATCGCAACATACAATAAAGGATTAGTGCGAACCTTTGTTTTCAATAATCCTTCAACTCATAACACATTTTGAGTTAGACGCACCTTATGTCGAGCCCAATGTCAAAAGTTAGTAAGTTAGTTTGATCTAGTAATTGTATCATAAAAGAAAAAATGCAGTATTTTAGCTGCGGTACTTATCGACATCATACACACAGAAAGGTGTTACACTCTTTTGCTTGTCAGAGGCAAGAGGCAAAGCCACAGGCTGAGATTTATTGGCTAACACGTGTGGTAGAACACACATTTAGTGTCATTTAATTATAATCATATGTAGGAATCAAGAAAAGTTTAAAGGTATGACCTGTTGCAGAAACAGAAGCAAAGTCCCCTGGATGGAAGTTTAGTTGTTGAGATGCAAGGCAGCAGGCTTGAAAGTAAGGCGCACATTGAGCTGGCACGGAAGAAGCTGCAGCCTCAAAAAAAGCATTTATTTTCACCTCTTGTCTTTTCATTCGACGTTGTAGTTGTTGCGCTTCCTTTTTTTCAACAGATATCAGTTTATACATTTCATGTCGCCTAAGCTTCATTTCAGCAGCTCTATTTGTTGAGCAGGGATGCTTGTTCTTTTCCTCATAAGCCATTAGTCCTGCAGGTTGTATATGTACGAGTATCATTATCTCATTTCTTTAATTCTATTAGTAATATCTTTCGAAATTCAAATATAATAGTTGTTTACTGTTTACTATTTCTAATTGCAAGAGGCATACAATGAGGAACAGATGGGATATGCCGCAAAAAGAAAACGGTCTGCATAAAATTTGTATTTTCTAGGTTGTATTACATTCAACATTTTACCTAATATTCAATTTCTGCATTGGAATTACTTATAACTTTCATACCGACATAAAACATTTTGTTGGTTGGATGATATTGTAAAACTTGAGAATGTGAATTACCATATCACTTTAAGGCCATGTTTAAATGATAGCAGATTTGCCAAGGGGATTGGATTACTGTGCTAACTCGTCCATCACTCATTCACTTATCTGTAGGTGTGGCACACTTCCGGCTAGAAACTGGTATCCAAATGATCAGAGATATGGTACCAAAATTGCATATACCTTCAGTTTCATACACTTCAAAAATCACATATATGGGGTTTTGCTGCATAATATACTGCCAAACTCATTTACTTAGATCTACGTGTAACAGAATGTGTAGCCATGTGAATCAGTTTTCTTGAAGGAAGATAAACTTAAAACCCCCTTCAGCAAGCTACAGAAGTAGAAAGGTACTATTTTACTTGTTAATAGGTGATAAGTTGTGTTACATTCTATAGTTTGATGATTTGTCCAACAGTTGGAAGAACCAGAGAGGGATCCGGTCTACTATGTGTTCTCTCTGTACATCGTACAGTCAACAGTAACAGCTGTAAAGCTGCACTGCTCACTGCACACAAGTACAACAGAGCTGCTGCGGCCATGCTTTAAGTCAAACGTAGGATGAGTGGTCTCTATCTCATCCCACATGCTCCCCAATATATGTACAACATGTTACAACACATTAAGCATCACTTGGAAAACCTATAATCACTTTAAAGTGCGGCCATCACGAGATTCTCCAAGTGTTCAAAACAAAACTAACCACAAACTGAAGGACCAGATCCCAACAACTGAAGATGTCAACGTCTCTTAGTTTGTTTTGAGCTTTAAGGTAATTAATATATAGAACTTAAGGTAATCAATAACCCAATAGCATGAGTTATACCGCAATTCTCTAATTCACCGAACTATGATTATGCAAAAGGCTATCCGCTGCGCAATTAATGCAGACATAATTGCGAAAGCAATCCTCAAACAACATGAGACTACTCTTGAGTGTGAGACGTAAATTGATCCAGATTTGAAGCATGAAACTTATTCCATGCAATCAAGCAGCGAAGTTGAAGACTCCTTTTTATCTAGTGATAGCTGTTTATATAAATCCTAAGCTTGGTTGTAGAGACTGTTTCTGGATGTCCTTTCTTGGGCGGCAAGTTGACGCTATTTCTTCTTATCAAGAAATTCGAAAAGCTTCACATCAAATCTCTAACAAGGATGATTTGTGCATGTAAAAGTCTATACAAATATACATAAAGTTCCACTTCAAAGTATGTATTTTGTTATTCTAATTAACAAAAATAAAGAACAGTAACTACCATAATACAAGCTATATGACTCATGTTCGATCTTGCCAATCACTGTTCTATTTCAATTACAGAGCAAAAGAAGCTTTGTAACACAGATTGAAAAACTACCGTTTATCCTCTGCAGTTGGTATTCAGAGATTGATGATATCCTTCTCGTGAAGCTCAACAATCTTCAACAGAGCTTTCAATTCCGCCATTCTCCCTTCATCTTCCCACTCGCGATACGTCACCCTCAGTTCCTTCACAATCGCCTAGGCATCCATCATCGTCATTCCTCAATCGTATGTTTCAGCTGCGAAGAGTATCAAAAAATTTCTGTCCGTAAATTGTTAAGCATGTAAAATGGCCCAAAGCTTTGCGGTACTACTCTTTCTTGTAAAAACTTCAAAGTAGAAGCACAAGTGGATGAAGGAAATAAATAATCTGAAAACAGAAAAGAAAGTCGAGCAGAAACTTGCGAAATATTGGAAGTAATGACCAATTTTCAGAAGTCATATTTCAAGCACAGAAGCGAAGAAAAACAATAAACATCTACCAAAGTGTTGGGTGAAGAACAACGAAGAACATAATTTAGCTTTCAAACTTCATTAAATATGAATACAAGTGCTATATAAATTATACTATCACATCACAATTGATAACTAATGTTTTACCTATGAGCCGAAGGTTCAGATTTAGCATAAAAGTGAGATATACTCATTCCTGTAAACATGAATTAGCCAATCAGAAAACTCAGTTGTACTCTTTGATCTCTCATATGCGTCTATTATGAAGCTATCTCCTTTCAAAATCCGAGATTGTCAAAATGGTTTTCATCACTATCCAAGAAATACCTATACAAATCAAACAAAGGTAAATGGTCAGGAAAAAGTAGAACAGAAAGCGGAAATAAAATGAAGCACACATTTAGATACTTCGTCGTTGTCATAAGGGCATTAGGACTGTGCATAAGCCTAGCCAGAATTTAAAGTGAACAGAGGGAAAACACAATAAAGCTAAAAGAGGGAGGAATTTTATCAAACACCTGCTTATCCTCTCTTAGGTAGTAGAGTATTATTCAGGCTAAGCACGGGCCAATGTTCATATAATAGACAATTACAGTTAGACCTCTATAATAATAATATTTCACTAAAATAGTAGAAAAAATAACAAGTCAACAGCTGCCGTTTCTCGAAACGTCTGACTGTTTTTTACAGGATCGCTTCCTTAAAGACAGATATACATTTATTTATCCGAATTTGTGCAAGAATCGCATTCTGCCAAAATTCATCTTCCTTCTCCATTCTTCTTCTCCTCCTTCAATATGTTGTAGAAAATTGAAGACTCGTTATTTATTTATTTATGGTTGAAATTGAGTATGTAATTGAGCTAATACTATCAATCCCCGGCGATTCATTAGAACTTGATCACAAATCCCGATGATTCGTCAGGATTTGGGATAAACATGTTTCGCACTAGTTTGAAAATTGTCAGAATTTGTTGCTGGTCAGAATTTGTCTATAAATCTTGATGTTTTTTTACGACGGCATAAATTTTATCCATCAATTTAGAATCTGACAATTTGTCATGATTTTTCTCCCTAGCTTTGGTTGCCAACCTATATTTGCAAAGTTTTTCTTAAGGGAAAAGTACCGTCTAATGACTCAAAGTAAGAGAAAATGATCCTTTAACTATTTAAAATTTTATTAAATTTGATCTCTATCTATTTTTTATACAAATAGCGTACAAATTTATAAATCTCCGTGAGATTAATGTTAAATCATTTTTCAAACCTGACTCTCTCTCTCTCCTCGCTTCTTTTTCCGCGAGTTCCTCTTGTTAAAAAGAAAAAAAAAAAAAATTTGGCACTGGTGTCGCTCTCAAGTCTCTGAAATTCGAAAAGACAAACTCAGGCACACAATTTCTGTAACCATTCTTCTCAAACACTACTAAAAAACTGGCAAAAATCGACGGACTGCGTCGGTTATTTTTTATATTATTTTCTAAAATAAACCAATGGAGTCCGTTGTTTTTTTTAAAAAAAAATTATAAAAAATCGACCGACTCCGTCGATTTTTAGAGCGAAAAAATAGTATAAATTAAATCAATGTAAGTATATGAACAAAGAATATCAGTGGTCTAGTGGTAAAGCCCTTTAATGCCAAGGAACATACCCGGGTTCTATTCCAAATTCCTACATTTCATTCTTTAATTTTTGAAAAAAAAAAAAAACAACGAGAGTCCGTCGATTTTTTATTTTTTTTTACAAAACCGATGGACTCCGTTGGTTTTAACCGACGCAGTCCGTCAGTTACGAAAAGCGAGAGAAAACTTGAGGAAAAAAAGTTGAGGTTAAAGAATGAACTTGAGGGAAAAGAAGCGGGGAGAGAGAGAGAGAGATATAAGTTTGAGGAATGGTTTAACATTAATCTCACGGAGGTTTATGAATTTGTACGTTGTTTGTTTAAAAAATAGACGGAGACCAAATTTGATAAGTTTTTGAATATTTAAAGGACTAAAACCGATAAGTGTATAGTTAAGGGACCATTTTAGACCTACTCCCATAGATAACAGACTATTTATGGCCTTTTCTCCTCAAAGTAATGCCACATTTGATGAATATTTGGGCCTAATAGCTTCAGGAGTTCGCTCGGCCCAAAATAATGTCAAAAAAAATCAGTCGGCCCAAAATAATGCCAAGCGCTGGCCGGCCCAGCAGTCCAATGACTTTTAAAAAAAAGAAAAAAGAGTCAGACTTTTTGTGGCGACATAAAGTCGTCACTAAAAGCCTGCTACAGAAAAATTATGCTTCTTAGTGGCAATTAAAAAAGTCATCATAAAGGTTAAATATCACAAAACATGTATAATGTGTGTGTATTTAGTAAGAAATATACTGAAATATGTATAATATGTGTATATTTAGTAGTATATACAAAAATGATATAGTTTATATACAGATGCTGAAATTATATATACACTTTATATACAAGAATGATACAATTTATACACATATACATTTTATATACAAAAATGGCACAGTTTATATACATATGCTGGAATTAATTATACATAAATTATATGTTAATTATACATTTATTATACAATAATGATATGATTTTTCTTTTTTACATATACAATAGTGATACATATTATATACCACAATGATACGGTTTCTATGATACATTTTTTATACTTATGATACACTTTCTATACAAGACTGATACAGTTTATATACACATGCTGGAATTATATATATATATATAATTTCTATACAAAAATGATACATATTAATAAAAAAAATGATGCAATTTTCTATTCTATAATACACATTATATACACAAATGATACATATTATATACAAAAATGATACATATCTTAGTGATTCATATTTTATACAGTTTCTATACATTACAGATAGGTCATACATATTTTTATACACAAATGATACATATTATATACAAAAATTGCCTCGGAGTTTTTTGGAATATTTCTTACTAAATATACATATATTATACATGTTTTGCGATATTTAACCTTTAGTGGCGACTTTTTTAGTTGCCACTAAAAATCCTGATTTTTCTGTAGCAGGCCTTTAGTGGCGACCTTTAGTAGCCACAAAGAGTCTGACTTTTTTTTTTCTTTTCAAAAAAGTACTTGGGCTGGGCTGTTGGGCAGGCCAGCCTTTACAGGCAACTTTATAAATCTTTTGGCCCCTGGATGGAAATTGTTTAAGGTTTACTTTTTGGGTTTGAGAAAACTTGAGCCAGGGCGTGGGTTTATTTTGGCCCTAGCGGTAGGGGTGGGCGTTTGGTTCTTCGGTTCGGTTTTTTGAAAGTGGACACCGAACAGCGTACTGAATTAATTCGGTTTGGTTAGGTTTTTTGAAGTTCGGTTCGGTTTCGATTTTTCTAATTTGCTTTTCTGCTTGTAAAATGAACTTTTTTTTTTAATTAAAAATGAGCTATTTTAATTAAATAGGCAGCACGATAAATGTGCTAGGAATGTACCAATCAACAGTTTTTTCAGCCAAAGCATAAAGGAATAGTGCTTGCAGTGCAGGATGTATATATCATAACAAGTTCAATTCAATCCAATGTTTATATATCTTAGTTTGAAATGGGCTATCCTTGTAAACTTTGGACAAAGTACTAGATTGGGTAGACGTTCAATTCTTATTCTGAACAGTAGGCAGTGGCCTTAAAAAAACGAGCAAAACAAGAAATTCATTATAAAACCAACACAGAACGCACTATTAAAAAAAATGAAAAAGGAGATAATATCATTTGAGGAAAAAGAAAGAGCTAGTCAGAAGCATAAGTTCAAGTATATCCATATCATAGGCAGAATGGTATTTGCGTTTATGACTTTGATAAGAATTAAACAAAAGTAACCTGTACCTTCGCAAAGTATGTTAGGGATGGGCTTGCATATATTAATTTGGGCCTAAGTGAGTGGAGTGGGCTGAGTGATCTGAGAGTTGTAAAAATTGTTTAGTAAATTTTTGGTTTAATAAAAAAACCGAAGAATCGGTGAACCGGAACCGAACACCGAAATTGTTATTAAAAAATAAACGAAACCGAACCGAAATATCGAAAAACCGAAATCGAAAAACTGAATTAATTCGGTTTGATCCGATTTTTTGGTTTTCAGTGTTTATACCCAATGGGGTCAAAATTTGAAATGGTGGCATCAAAGGACAATAATTTAAATTTTTTTGCCTCCACCCATGGTCAATTGAATTGCAATACTATGTTAGTTATGGAAAAAGAAAAAAAAAAACTTTTGTCATATGTGGACCACTATTTCTTAAATGATAAAATCATATTCATTCTAATTTATATTTTGGTATGCAAAACAAATATTATACTCGTTACATTTCATGGTACTCAAAGGCATAGTGCTCCAGCATAAATTAAATTATGATATATAAAATATTGTCGTTAGATGTTTCCCAAATTAAATTCTTGCAATATATAGGGAGTTGAAGAAAATTACTATTCTTATCTTATAACTTTAAGCTTTTCTTTTCTTTTCTAGAAAAGCATATGTAGAAACATCATAAAATTGTATGTTACAATATTAAATTTTTGATAATGAATAGTACTTTTTTTTTTTTGGTAACCAACATGAATAATTATCGTACCAACAAACAAAACAATTCACATAAAAAGTTACTCCCTCCGTCCAGTTTTACCCGTCCACTATGCTAAAAATAGTTGTCCAATTTTACTTGTCCACTTTAGAAAATCAAAAGATAATTTACCACTTTTTTCCTATTTTACCCTTAGTAATTAATAAATCAAATTTTCCAATTCATTTTCAGCACTACTTTTTTATGGGGAACATGTGAATTGTTGGAACCTATAACTTTTAATTAGCTGGCTACACATTTTCTTTGATAAGTTTTACGTAATTGATTTCAATCATTAGGTAATTAGCAATAATTAGGAATAATATGGTAAACTTTTTATTCTATTTTTAGCTCCTTAATAAACGTGTAAAGTTAATATGTGACAAGTAAAGCTGGACGGAGGGAGTACTTAAATAACAGTAGTTATTATAGGTAATACAAGAAATCAATAACTTTGTCAACGGAGAACGATAACTTCATTAAATTCTTAAGGCCTCACGTTTAGCAGCTGAAGGATGCTTCACTCCGTACGGTATAACTCTATTGACAAATAAACTTATTTTGACATTATCAATTTATATAGCTGGAGTTAAAAAAGTTCTTCAAAGTTGAATAAATTTACGAAAATGCATGGACAACTAAAGTAACAAAGGGCAGAATTAACTACTCTCTCCGTCCCATAATAAGTGTTCCCTTAGCCAAAAAAATTATCCCATAATAAGTGTTACCTTAGGAAACCAAGACATAAATTGATTAGTTTTTTCCAATTCTACCCTTAGACAAAACCTGACAAGTTAAAGTAACATCTAAATAATGATTGGAAAAGCCACATAGTAACTTGATATTGTTGGATTCTCAATGTCAAAAGATTTATTACTTGATCATGCTCTAATCAAGAGGAAAAAGTAATTTATTTATATTATATAGGGGTAATTTGATAAACTTCACATTGCATTATTGGTTTCTTAATATGCATGTTTTTTGTTAAGGTGATACTTATTATGAGACGGAGGGAGTATATTGCATTGATCGGCAGTGCTTCTGACGTCATGACCTTTTGCTGACATTCAAAAGCCCTCAAACTTGGAGGCATTTACTAAAAAGCACTAACGCCGATGATGAGGTAAAATGAAGAACCAGGTGCAAAAAGCTGCCTAAAAATAGGGATGCATCTAGGCATAAATCAAAAGGTTGCTGGTTTTTCTGTCAACTGAGGCAACAGCTCAACTTTCTCTGCAGCTATGTACATAATAGAAAAGCGTAATTTTCATAAAATTCCATATTTACCCTCTGGTCGGCAAGCATGTTGACCCAGAGCCAGAGGTGCTTGGTTATCCCCACTTATAGTAGTAGATAGTAGATGGTAGAAGTAGATATAGTAGAAGTAGATATTAGTAATAGTAGAAGTAGACTAATACCATTATTTTTGGATTATTTCCATAGTGGCAGATTATGTAATTAATGTAGCATATTAAAACAAAATACTATCAGTTTTATTCGTATATTCTTTACCTTTTTCAAAAAATTAGGGATTAAATTTAGATTCTAACTAAATTGTTCCTCTTTTTTTTTTCTTTTTAAAGAGAACTAAAACAATAAGAAACTGGCCCGAAACTAGGCGAAGCAATGAGACCCCAACAACATCTCCTGCAACACGCGAAGAAATACTAGAAGGCACGTGTGAATGTCATTCAAAGCGAGACTCTTAACTAAAAGCCAAATTGGCTAACTCATCAGCAACCGAATTAGCCTTCCTGTAAATATGGGGCAACAGAGACTACCCAGTTCCTAGCCAAGAGGTGACGAACAGTTGACAATATCACCATTCTGACGAGGCACAGTTCTTCCAGCCCGCAACACTTGAAATATACTAGCATTATCAATTTCCAAGGCAACTTGGCGCCAACCCCTATCCCAGGCTTCCTGAAGTCAGTGAGGACTCCCCATAGCTCAGCTCTAAATGATGTACAAACTCCAATTTTGATTGAAAATCCTTCAAGCCACCTGCTATCAGAATCATGAAATATACCGCCTGCAGTTCCCATCAAAATACTCTCGAAGAGCCCCATCTGTGTTCAAAGCTACCCACCCAAGGCTATGAGGTGACCAGCCGAACAAAACTATATGCTTGCTGTTAGACACTTCCCCAATATTCTTCAAGTTCCTCTTTCTCATTCATTCATCATATTAGTCTCTTTCCCGTTTTTCAAAGATAATATTGATTTGAAGGAGCACTAATTGAAAACAAAGAAAAATAAAAAATAAAGTAAAGCGCTACAAAGTGAAGATAAAAAAAAAGCCAAGAAATTTTAAGAAAAGTACGATGGAGCAAGGCAAAAATAGAGAGAAATGTTAATCGGGGCCTGACAAGATGAGTTAAAATTTAGTAGGTTAAGGTTAGTCTTTCCCATTGCCACTCCCCTACTCCCCCCCGATTTATCATCATGTAATCATTGCATGTTACTTCTTCATAGTTTGAATCCCTTGGTGAAAATTCAGTCTCCGCCATTAATGGTTGACCGCAAGTTGTTTTAGACTGAATCTTAGTTACAATTGCTATATATAAGCTGAGTAGCAGGGGAGATATGGGAAGCTATTCATCAAGAAGAAAATTGTCATTCACATGAAAAATAACAATTCATAGCAAGGGCATTATGGAAAGCTAATAAAACTACCAGATGCACTTGTAAAGTTATTTAAAATAGTAGGTGTTTCACCAACAAAGGTTGTGGTGTAGTGGCTTGTATTACTTCATTCTTAATCAAGAAGTCTCGGGTTCGAAATCCCTTAGGTACAGAGTCACCTTTAGTAGGGAGTGTCTTGCCCCCCAATATAGGAAAACTCGGCACGAATTCGGATTTAGTCGGGCTCCAATGCCGATATGGGACACTAGATGGGGAAAAAAAAAAAACATATGCGGTGGGATATAATTTCGATCATTCACCCATCCAATGAAACAATAGAAAATTAAATTCCTATGCTAAGTACTATTTGTTACTCCCTCCATCCTATATTACTTGTCCCCTTTCCCCTTTATACGCCCTTTAATAATTCATAAATAAAAGTGTATTTTTACTACATTTTTCTTATCTCTCTCTAATTAATTGCACTCTAATCAATATTGATTACTTTAAAAAACATTAATGTTAAGGGCAAAGTAGAAAAAACTTAATTAATTATATCTTGATTTTGTAAATTAATAAGTATTTTGGGAAAGAATATTTATAGTAATGTGGACAACAATATGGGACTGAGGGAGTAGATGTTTGGTTCTCGAATTAGAAGATATTTAACTCACACTGTTGAGCCTGTTTTATCATCAATATACTTTTAGGAATGTAGTTTTTTACCTTTTCTTTTATTTGCGTAACTAGATGGCCTATGCCCGTGCTGCGCACGGGCCCAACAGTTCGGATTATAGTGTATCTATGTATATGTAGTTGTGTTTAGATAGTGATAATATATATATATATATATATACACTATGTTCAAAATACGATTAATATAACATTGTAGTTTGTGCTTCGTATCTAAAACTTTATTATATTCGTGTTTGCTACGAAAATTTATTAATACTTTTTAAAAGAGAAGACTTGTTTAAAAGAAAACTATTTTCCTCTCTTTGAGATAAAATAATATCAATATTTAAGCACCAGTTGATACTTTCAATTTTAATTCAATTAATTTAAAGGTGTAAAATACTTATTATTTTTTTATCAATTTTTTATTTGGATAATTCTAATTAAAATTATTAAATTAATTTTACATGTTTAAAACGAAACAAAGTAGAAATTGATTTTCTATTTAAATGAAGAAATACTATTTTTTAATTTTTGGTAAATATTCTCGGTTTAGCTCATTTTACTTGTCATGTTGTCTTTTGCATGGTTTTTTAAGGAAACGTGAATTGGAATTATAATTTGACTAATTTACCTTGTTCATTATTTGATCTTCATTTGATATTAATCTCTTTTCACATTTATTAGAGTAAGAATAAAAAAAAAAGTAATTAAATTGTATCTTATTTTTTTAATATATATATATATATATATATATATATATATATATATTTTAAGTATATTTATTTTAGTAAATATAACAAATAAATGACATGGCGGAATAGCAAATACAACAATTAAATATTTTGAAGAAAAGTAATAATATGGGGTCCATGTTTTTTGCCGTGCAATAATTTCATTTGCTCCCACTAATGGGTTAATATGCATGTGGCAATGAATCCATTATTATTGACTTGATGAGAATACTTTGGGAATTATATGAATATTGTTTGATTTTTTAATATAAGGGGTGCACTTTTTTTTTTTTTACGTTGCCTTTGCTTTTTTAATATGGGGTCCACTTTTTTTTTTCATGAGTTTGGAGAGGGTGGGGTCCACCTTTTTTTTAAATATTGCTTGGCGTTTTTAGTGTTGGGTCCACTATTTTTTTTTTAAGAGTGACTGCCGACGAAGCATGGGTAAACCGATGCTTCTATGTAGTAGAAAAATAGAAATATAATAAAGTATTTCTATCTACTTTTTAGAAGAACTGGTAATATAAAGTATAAAACGTCATTTTTTTCCCTTAAATAAAAAAGTGGGTGGGACCACAAAGGATTTTTTTGCCCTTAAATAAAAAAGTGGGACCGAACACGGACGACGATTTTGCCTCTATAAACCGACTCTTCTATATAGTAGTAATAGTAAAGTAATACATATAATTTTTTTATCAAATTTTGATTTGGATAATTCTAATTCAAATTATTATATTAATTTTACATGTTTAAAATGAAACAAAGTAGAAATTTGATTTTCTATTTAAATGAAGAACTTCTATTTTTTATTTTTTAGTAAATATTTTTTGTTTAACTCATTTTACTTGTCATGTTGTTTTTTACACGGTTTTTTAAGGAAACGTCAATTAGAATTATAATTTCACTAATTTACCTTATTAATTATTTAATCTCCATTTAATATTATTTTTTCTTTTATGACATTAATTTCTTTTCACATTTATTAGAGTAAGGAAAAAATGAAAAAGTAATTAAATTCTATCTTATTTTAATATATAAGTATTTTAAGTATGTTGTTGTACAATAATTTCATTTACTCCCACTAATGGGTTGATACGCATGTGGCAATGAATCTATCATTATTGATTTAATTGTTTGATTTTTTCATATAGGATGCACTTTTTTTTTTAACATTGTTTATTTTTTTAATAAGAGATTCACTTTTTTTTTAATATTGCTTGATTTTGTTAATATGGGGTACACTTTTTTTTTTCCCGTGAGTTTGGAGGTGGTGGGTTCCACTTTTTTTTCTTTTATTTTTTTTAAATACTGGTTGATGTTTAATATGGGGCCCACATTTTCTTTTTAATATTAGTTGTTGTTTAATATATATGGGGCCCACAATTTTTTTTTTAAATTGGAACGGATGACGAAAAAGTTGAGCCAACCGACTCTTCTATATAGTAATATTGCTTGATTTTGTTAATATGGGGTCCACTTTTTTTTTCTCGTGAGTTTGGAGGTGGTGGGTTCCACTTTTTTTTTTTTTTTTTTTTTTTTTTAACACTGGTTGGTGTTTAATATGGAGCCCACATTTTTTTTAATATTAGTTGTTGTTTAATATATATGGGGCCCATATTTTTTTTTAAAATTGGAACGGACGACGAAAAAGTTGAGCCAACCGGCTCTTCTATATAGTACAAATACTTATATATATATATATATATATATATATATATACATACTATGTTCAAAACATGATTAATATAACATTATAGTTTATGCTCCGTATCTAAAACTTTATTATATTAGTGTTTGCTACGAATATAAAGTCTGCATTTTTTTTTGACATTGTTTATTTTTTTATATGAGATTCACTTTTTATTTTATTTTATATTGCTTGATTTTGTCAATATGGGATACTATGTTCAAAACACGATTAATATAACATTGTAGTTTGTGCTCCGTATTTAAAACTTTATTATATTAGTGTTTGCTACGAATACAAATTCTGCACTTTTTTTTTGACATTGTTTGTTTTTTTAATATGGGATTTTTTTTTTTTATATTGCCTGATTTTGTTAATATGTGATCCACTTTTTTTAATATTGATTGGTGTTTTTTTTAATTTTTTAATAATGATTGGTGTTTAATATGGGGACCACACTTTTTTTTTAATGCTTACGGACGACGAAGCATGGGTTGAGACCCACGCTTCTATATAGTAGTAATTTAATTATTTTTTGGAATTTGTGAGATTCATTTAATTCCATGTAGGGTATCAACCATCTTTATTCTTTATAAAAAAATATTTGGTCTATTTTCATCTTAATTTCAAAATCAATTGATATTATTTATATAAGTTATATTTTAAGGTATATGTCCTGCATTATTTTACCTTCTTTAGATTTATATTAATCATCTTGAAATTTTCGTGCAAAGCACATGCATCTTTTTATTTATGTACGTATGTGCATAAAATCTAGTATACATAAAATTGCTATGTATGAGCTGAGTTGCATATGACAAACTATTCACCAAGAAGAGAATTACCATTCACATGAAAAAGAACATTGCCTAGCAAAGCCCTGCATTATGGAAAGCTAAGACGCCAATAAAGAAGAAAGCATGAAATAGTAAAGTGGAACAAACATAAAATATATGAACCAGGTTGATAAGTACTCCTTCTGTTCATTATTACTTATCCACTATACTAAAAATAAAAAAATAAAATATTTGGTCTATTTTCCTCTAAATTTCAAAATCATTTGATATTATTTATGTAAGTTATATTTTAAGGTATATGTTCTGCATTATTTTACCTTCTTTAGTTTTATATTAATTATCTTGAAGTTTTCGTGCAAAGCACGTGCATCTTTTTATTTATGCACGTACGTACATAAAGTCTAGTATACATAAAATTGCTGTGTATAAGCTGAGTATGACACACTATTCACCAAGAAGAGAGTTACCATTCACATGAAAAAGAACATTGCCTAGCAAGGGCATGCATTATGGAAAGCTAAGAAGCCGATAAAGAAGAAAGCATGAAATAGTAAAGTGGAACAAACATCAAATATGAACCAGGTTGATAAGTACTCCTTCTGTTCATTATTACTTGTCCACTATATTAAAAAAAAAAAAATCTCTTTTACTTGTCCACTTTAGCATATCAAGAGAAAGACAATTTTATTTTTTCTTGTTTTACCCTTAACATTAATTACTTATTTCTCAAATCATTTTCCAAGTTCATTGAAACTACACACTATTAATATCGGTATTATAGTACAATATACACTTAATTTACTGTTTCTTAAGGGACGTGCAAAGTTTATTGTGGACAAGTAAAAGTGAACGGAGGGAGTACCTGTTAATCATGTAAATTCAAGTGGAAGAGCTATAAATCTTGATTCTTCTATAACTTTAACAGAGAGGTAGAGAGAGGGAATCTTTTAATGTTACATATTTACCTTATTGCTATCTTCTTAGGATCATCAACAAGAATATATGATTCTTTATCAAGATGAGCCATGAAGAAGTTAAGGAAACTATCAATAGCAAGGGGGCCATTGGCAATGTTGTCAAAGATGACCAAGGCATTTATTCTGTATATATATCAGAAATGCAAACTCAAAAGGCGTAATATAACCTGATGCACTTGTAAAGCTATTTAAAATAGCAGGTGTTTAACCTTGTTATAGATCTTATTTTTTATGTAGTGAGATCTAAGTTTGATCATTCACCCATCTAGTGAAACGATAGAAAATTAAATTCTTGTGCTAAGTACTACTTGTTAGATGTTTGGTTCTCGAATTTAGAAGATCTTCAACTAACACTTTTAAGCCTGTTTTATCAGTTAACATACTTTTAGGAATGTGCATTCTTTACCCTTCCTTAATTTACATCTCAAATTTTAGGAATGGAATTTTTATTTGTGTAATTTAATTCTTTTTTGGAATTTGAGAGGTTCATCAATATCTTCTTTTTTTATGATTTTTCTCAAGTGTTTATAATAATGATAAATAGTTAATAATAAGTCTAGACTCGTTAAATAATACTATTTCAAAGAATAAAAGAAGCACACTAATAGTAATCACAATTTTATCCAACATGAAACATATTTCGAAGAGTAGAAAAATCGATCAACATTTTACTTTAGAGTAAAAATGCACGTATGTCACACATGTATTCTGGCACTTGTACAAAGATAAAAATGCACATACGTTGCACATGTATCGTGGACTTTTACTTTTTTGAGATGGAGACCGGAATGTTTGAATTTTAGTAGCTATGTTGGTAGTTTTGTTCATGGTTCAAAAATATGAAACTGGCAAAGTGGGTCGCGCTCTTGCACCTATAATTTGTCCAAGATTTTCATTCTTCGCTAAAAATGATGTCTATCGTCTACAATTTTGTCAAATGCACTCAACAATAACAACAACCCAGTGAAATCCCACAACGTGGGGTCTGGGGAGGGTAGAGTGTACGCAGACCTTACTCCTACCAAGATAGGACGGCTGTTTCCGAGAGACCCTCGGCTCAATAAAAACATAAAAAGAGGTCAGATACGGCTAAGAGATTCAAAGCGATATGGAAATGAAGTAACGCAAGCGACACAGATAACATAGAATAATCAAAGCACATGAAATAACAGATAATAGCATAATAGCATAAATTAGAGCACAAGAAATTATACTACGATAATGCGACTACTAATAAGGTAGGGTAATGAGACTATCTACTAGCCTTCTACCCTAATGTGGGTCCTCCAAACCCTCCTATCTAAGGTCATGTCCTCGGTAAGCTGTAACTGCGCCATGTCGTGTCTAATTACCTCTCCCCAATACTTCTTTGGCCTATCCCTACCTCGTCTGAAACCATCCATGGCCAACCTCTCACACCTCCGCACTGGGGCATCCGTGTCTCTCCTCTTCACATGCCCAAACCATCTCAATCTCGCTTCTCGCATCTTGTCTTCCACCGAGGCCACTCCCACCTTGTCCCGAATATCCTCATTCCTAATCCTGTCACTCCTGGTGTGGCCACACATCCATCTCAACATTCTCATCTCAGCAACTTTCATCTTTTGAACGTGAGAATGTCAAATGCACTCAACTTTTACCAAAATTGTTAATTCAAAGTATATTGTAGATTATTGATCTATTTTAAATGTCCAAACAACTCTTTAATAAGGGATTTGGCTCCTCTCCAGTGAGAATCACATCCAGTTCCTCCAGTCCCACTTTAATATCATGACACGTGTCTACTTATCAACTCAATGAATGTGTCTCTGCAATCGTTCGGCCAAACTGCATAAGCTACGTACCACTTCCAGTTTCTGAACCTCAAAGCCGGCCGAATACGTCCATTAACTTCTCTGTTTGTTTCTTAAATTGATTAGACCTAAAAGCTTCTAGAAATAATTGCACACAAAAAACTTCAACACATGTGCAACGCCCTTGCATAGCACAGGCCCAATGAGTCTGATTTTGAAGGAATTACTACTTTTATCTTTTGTACTTTGACTATCATGAACAGATATTGTTGCTATGCAATAAGAACAACGGGATAAGTTATAATAATATCGTCAAACTATTTATGCTATAAATAGATTGAAGTTCCAAAAGAACAACTACTACAATATATATCAGAAGAAAAATCTCACTACAGGTTATATTTGTTTCTATTCACCATATTTCTCTGAAGTGTGCTAATGAACTCTATCAGATTTACACCACTATATACATACTGCCTAGCAATGGGTTTTGCCTTGTCATAAAGACAAAAGATTTCTCTCTTTGTGATGCCCAAGTTGTTCCAGCATAACAATAACTCCTTGGCTGGGGGTTTACTAAAGCTTCACCTTTTAGTATGATTTGAAAAAGCCATTGAAACTGGACTTAGTGCCTCGCCATCTTTTTTTCTACCTTAACTTTTGCTTTCATAGCAACAGGCAAAATAGGGCCTTCACATAAAATATAATTTTCCACTTTCAGCTCATTCATCAATTAATGATAAGCACATAATATTGGAGAGAGAAAACAGAACAGAAAAGATTAATGTAATTTAAACATCAGTTTTTCTCGAGGAAAATAGTCATAATGCAAGAAAAAGTTGTACCATAATTGTTGCCGATCTTTTTGGTAGTCCTGAATCCAAACTTGATCGAAACACATGCCAACATAAGAATGTAATTGATTTCTGGTATGCACACTTGTCCTCAGTGCTTGTTCGATGTATGAACAACCTTAGCACGAGGAAAGCATCCCCACGGAAGAGAATTGTTGAATTATTGAGAATGTTCCAGAGATCATTGCTTGACTAGTACTTTTGGAGGTTAAAATTGCCAACACAAATATTGGTCAATATATGGTGTTTGCTTGTACATACAGGAGAATCACAAGCAGATACGCTGTATATTGTCCAACGTTTATGGTGGAGTTTAGCATCCATCATTTTTAGTCAAACAATGATTCTTGGACTTTCTCTATAATTCAGCAATCGCTCTAATAGGGATGTTTTTCCCATGTTAAAATTGTTCATACATCGAACAAGCACCAAGGACAAGTGTACAATCCTGAAATCAATCCCCTTCTTATGTTGGCTTGTGTTGCTGTTAATCTTGGATTTTGGACTACCGAAAAGATCGGTGATGCTTATGGTACAACCATTCTTGCATAATAACTTCTTTTTCTTGAGGAAAAATGTTATACCCCATTTTAACCGGGTCAAAGTAGAGTACAACATATTGGTGATTCCTATATTATTTAGCTTAAGGAGTCGCCACCTAATTATTTTAACGGTCGATTAGGACACCTAATTATTAATTAATAAATACTAAAAAATTAACTCCAATTAATGATCTACTTAACTAACGTGATTCTAAGTTAGAGTTCTAATTATCCTAAAGGGAAGGAATTAAGCATCCTTTAAGATCTGTTAAATACGGTTAACCGACTAAACTTAGGTTAATCAAAAATATTAAAATATATTACTAAAATATTTTAAGGAAAATAATGTCTATTATAACTAGGTGCAAATTAGCTTTAAAAAATACAATAATGCTTAAAATTTATTTATTTTAACTATAAAATCCCAACCGAGGTGAACGTAAAGCCATTGCTATTAAAAAGGGGATCAAATGGGTTGAAAAACTCTGATTTTTTAACGTATCAAAAGAGCTTAAAGGTATTTGCTTCCAATTAAAAGAAAAACACCAAATTACAGTAACTTGCTTACAGGGTTTAGTTTTGAACTTGAACTAAGTTCTTAAAAAAAAAGTTACTTTCATTTGAAATGCAAAGGAATTCAGTTCCAGTTATTTAAACTTTTAAAAGAAAATGGTGGGTCTGATGGACCGAAAATGTGGCGTTAAACTGCAAGTGCAAAGCCAGAATAATTATCTCAAATTCCCCATATGAATCAAATCTTTTCTTAACTCATCATTTGCAACATACTTCAGTGAATTCACCGTGCAGTATCCGAACTTGAAAAGAGTAAGCTTGAAAGAATTAATTTTGGAAAGGTTTGTGATGCTTAGATCTGGAGCAAGAAATGTACTTAAAAAACATGCAAAGATCATTCTTTAAAAAAGTTTGAACCTCCTGTGAATAAAAAAAAGAAACATATTTCATGTTGAGGTACTTCTTTAAAATTGAACTTTAAAAAAAAAAAAAAAAAAAAGGAACTTGGAGTAGTATTCTGGGAATTATTACTTTCTATACTCACTAAAATAATATTCCCCATATCTCCTCTAATTTAAGTGTTTTAAGGTCAATAATCTTACGGGAATCAAATACTACATTCACAAATAAGAAAAAAAAAAAGTTAGTAATCTTAAGACGAGCAAAATGCAACAGTAACCCCTCTTCTCCGTGCTTTTATTCAGATGTTTTCAAGAGAGGAGAGAACTGAATGTAGAATAGACACTTATTCAAAATCTAGCGGCGATATCGAATCTCGGAATGAGAAATTTTGTGGCGGCGAGAATTTTCTTATGAAGACTCCATTTACTCCCGCAGTGTACATGAAAAGGAAAATATAATAAGGATTAGAAATGTACGTAACTGTTAAATAAGGCAAATATAAACACATATGAGTGTTAAACTTCCAAATACACACGTTAATAGTAGACATAAATAAAGTTGCAGCAGATCTTAAAAATCGTTCGGACACCTAACTAATACATGCATTCTGCTATAACTATATGTTGACAAAAGAATTTTTTGGGTAGTATTTTCTGGTATGCCAAACATTAGACAAACATCTCATACAATCTAGTCTTAAACTAAACCCAAAGCAACACACCTTATCATTAAACTGGTAACAAAAACTTATTAGACAGCGAAGGAATAATCTTACATGGATAACATACACATACAAACGAATCTGTTCAACATCTAACATTTACTCAGTTAACTGTGGAAAGGCTCTTGGTAGTACTATAGTTTTAAATACATAACACACTTCAATTTATGACTCGATATTAAGCAAAGCCCAGCAAACCGATTACGAGACTTCAATCAATTAGTTCAATTAGTACATGGTTCAAAGACATAATTGGAAACTCATGGTTGTTAAATTCAACTGTCTCAAACAAATCATGGCAAGAATAACTAAAACTCAACCTATCATATCAAAAGGCAGTTGTCTTTTATTGCGTTTTCACAAATCAGGCTAGGATTAAACAAATTCCAAGATCAGCGTTTCAAACACTTTAATACCAGCTATCGAAAACATTAAAGCTATAGATTAAATATAATGACTCTTCCATTCACCCAAATATTCGACGGCGAGTTAAAGGCACCGCATGACTTCTCAATACATGAAATATCACGACAGTTACGACGAGTTTTATATCAGTTGCTCCAAAAGAAAATGAATACACCTATGGAGTGGTTTTCTTTTTTAACAGAATAAGCAACAAAATCTTAGCCTAGTTTCAATTTGCGGCGTTTGAAGTACAACAATAACTTTAGCCTAGAAGCTTAGATGCAACACACTAAACAAACAGATTCTGATTTCATAACTTCAAGTAAAAATAAAAACGAATCTGCCAAGCATGGTGCTTTTGTAACCTTAGCAAGACTCGTTCATCTTGACATCTAAATAAATGTGCAGTGACAAGAGGCGATTAGCACCTCAGTAAAGTAATACGACACCAAAAGAAAGTACCCCCTTTTTTTTAATATCTAGAAAGAAAATACCCTTTTTTAATTAATGTAGGAAGAAAGTGTCTTTTTATTAATATAGAAGAAAATGTCACGACCCAAATCTGACACTCAGGCCGTGACCGAGCACCTGACGAGCTTCTACCCATAAGGCGAACCTTCTAAGCAAATCATGCAAAAATTAACGAATAAAATGAATAATACGTAAAGTCTCATAATATAAAGAAAAGTGCGGAAGCGAAATACAAATACTGAGTCTTGCCCATAAACCCCATAAAAATGTCTAAGTAATGGAACTGCTAGTCTGAATATAAAAGTACGAGACGTAGCTCGGAATACTACTAAGTCAACTAAAGAAGAAGAGGCCGCCATGATCTAATGGTGGCTCACCTCTACTGAACTGGACTGAACAAAGCTGGAATGAATCAAGTATCGGCTACCTGGTCACCGTTAACCACACCTGCACACATACAACATCAACAAGTGTGAGTCTAAAAGACCCAGCAAGATCATCGACACTCTCAGCTTACCCCTGCGGCCAAGTCTTTGAAATCCCTGATAATGCATAAAAGCAATTACACAGTACAAGTATATCAAATATATACAAACACTGAAGCTAAAGCTAAAATCATGAAGCAAAACATGAAATACTCTAAATTTGAATCTATGCTCATGGGACATAGTACGTATTTATCTATGTCTTACCCCGTTTTCCGGAGAGGGCATTATTTACCCCCATCTTACCCGGACGAGCAATAGACGCACTACACTGAATCTGAATCTATGCTCACGGGACATAGTACGTATTTGTCTATGTCTTACCCCGTCTTCCGGAGAGGGAACTATTTACCCCCATCTTACCCGGGTTACTTAAAATTCTAGCATATATCTCTCACCGAACATCAATGGGACCTGTGGAAGTATGCCCTTCCGAAGATATGATAAGTGAAACATACATCCAATCAATACCACTTCTAAACTTTACATTTATATAAATAGTATCTATTTAAGCAAAATTACGCTAAAGGACTCATGCGGTCATTACTTTAGAAACTTGAAAATTATCTAATTTAGATCATGCTTGCCCACTCACACGAACTAAATAGTTTAAATGCATACATACAACACAAACCATATGCTTTTTAGGAAAAAGCAAGTAAACTAAGAGTTTAAGCCTCACTTGCCTTATAACCAGAACGCAACCTCTCTTGAAGTGTCAAATTTCCTTCAAACAATCTTCAACAGCCTCAATCTATTCAATACCATAAATAAATTATCTGAATTAGTCTAGGGAAACTAATCCTATAACTTTATCTATATAAAAATATGTGTGTTCTAGTCCCAGATAATAATAATCTAAGTGTATAAAATAAGAAAGAAAAGAAACAGAGGAAGGAAAAGAACGACACACTAGGTTGCGGATTTGAGAATTTTTTTTTGCAGTAAGGAAATATCATATTTTGAACCCTATTTGTTTGACATCAACTCCTATCACTAACACAATTCTACAACTAGTCATCATTGCATAATTATTAATCTTCCCTAATCATTAGGTAATCTTTTAAACTTTTTTTTTTCCATTACTACTACACTTGAATAAATACATCTCAACAGCATTCCAATGCTTATATAATAGAGATAACAACCATATGTACTTGATGCCTTTTGTTAACTCATGGGAAACCTCCGGTGGCAGCCCTTTTAGACACAACCAACAAACCTATCTTTCCCTACGCTCTCTTCTTTCTCTAGAGTAGGAATAAAACTGATTTTTTTTGTGCCTCTCCCTTCACTTAAGAACGTGATCAGTAGAAACGGAAATAGTGGGCCTAGCCCACTTATTTACTCTTAACCAATTTATAATCTCATATATTATATAAATAATATTTTCAAATAAATTTATATATAATCAATACCGCTTCGATATGTAACCCGTTAAAATTAAATAAGCTACAAATAAAGAAGTCGTTCTAGACACTTGAAAAAATATCGGGTTGTTACATTCTCCCTCCCTTAAAATAAAGTTCGTCCTCGAACGTAGGAAAAACTCTTCACGTCGTCAAAGAGTAGTACATTAACAATCTTAACTGTCTCAACCAGTCTCTTAGGCCTACTGAAATTTGGGCAGAGTTTCCCCTGTAGTTATGACTAATATCACTTATATACCTGTCATAAACTACCAACAACAACACCCAACAATCAAAATTTATAAACTAACATATACTAGGGAGTTCCGGGCGACTCCATACCATCAATCACATGCAAATGGGGTACCAGACAACCCCATACCATTATACAAAACATACCAATAAGGAATATATGCATCTATATAATTCAAATAAGTCAACACATAAATGTGAATATGTAAACACACTGTCTATTAGTTTAATCCTCGTGAAAACACATAAAGAGTATACCTGTAACCAATGCGCCTATGCATTAGCTTCTTCTCTTTGACATGACTCAAGAGAAAAGCTCAGGATATCTGTCTCGAATGTCCTGCTCTGCCTCCCAAGTAGCTTCCTCACTCGGATGGTTCTTCCATAAGACTTTTACAGAAGGAATACTCTTGGATCTCAGCTGGCGAACTTGCCTATCCAAAATAGCTATCGGGGCCTCCTCATAGGCTAACTCCTGATCAAGCTGAACTGCCTCATGGTCAATAACCTGAACAATATGGCTCAGGTCTCTAGAGTATTTTCGAAGCATGGAAACATGAAAAACTGAATGAACTCCTGCTAAGGACGGCGGTAAAGCCAATCTATACGCAACTGCTCCTATCTGCTTTAGGATCTCGAAAGGACCAATATATCTCGAGCTTAACTTGCCCTTCTTGCCAAATCTCATGACACCCTTCATGAGCGATAATTTCAACAATACCATATCACCCTCCATGAACTCAAGATCACGGACTCTCTTGTCCGAATAGGATTTTTGCCTGCTTTGAGCTGTCTTGAGCCGATCTTGGATTACCTTTACCTTTTCTAAAGCTTGCTGAACCATCTCTGGACCCAAAAGCTTCCTCTCACGTGGTTCGAACCAACCAACTGGAGAACGACACCGCCTACTGTACAAAGCCTCATATGGAGTCATCTCAATACTGGAGTGATAGCTGTTATTATAGGCGAACTCTACCAAAGGCAACTGCTCGTCCCAATGACCTCCAAAATCGATGGCACATGCCCTCAACATGTCCTCCAAGATCTGAATAACCCGCTCTGACTGACCATCAGTCTGCGGATGGAATGCTGTACTGAGCTCAACCTTAGTACCCAAAGCCTTCTGAAAAGACTGCCAAAACTGAGCTGTGAACTGTGACCCTCTGTCAGAAATGATAGAAATGGGCACGCCATGCAATCGAACTATCTCACGAATACAGATCTGTGCTAATCGCTCTGCTGTGAATGTAGTCTGAACCGATATAAAATGTGCGGATTTGGTAAGTCTGTCCACAATCACCCAAACTGAATCATGTCTCCTCAGAGTACGTGGCAAGCCCACCACGAAGTCCATAGTGATTCTCTCCCACTTCCACTCGGGAATAACCAGATTCTGAGCTAACCCTCCAGGTTTCTGATGCTCATACTTAACCTGTTGGCAATTCAAACAACGAGCCACATAATCAGATATGTTTCTTTTCATCCTCATCCACCAGAAATGTTTCTTCAAGTCTTGATACATCTTTGTAGCTCCCGGATGTATGGAATAGCGAGAACTATGAGCTTCTTCCATAATAGTCTGCCTCAGGTTTCCTACATCTGGTACACATAACCTGCCATCATGCCATAACACTCTATCGGAGTCAATAGTCGCTCTCTTAGTTTGTCCCTGCTCCACTTGCTCTTTGAGCTTAAGCAGCCGGCGATCCTCGAACTGATGAGCTTTGCTCAATCAAAGAAGACTGTGCAACTACGCAAGCAAGTATCCCTCCACAAGGCGTGGCATCAAGTCTAACACCACTATTGGCCAACCGCTGAAATAGAAGCCAAACTACCCATTGACTTCCTACTCAAAGCATCTGCCACTACATTAGCTTTCCCCGGATGGTACAAAATTGTCATATCATAATCCTTTAGTAACTCAAGCCATCTCCGCTGCCTCAAATTCAAATCTTTTTGCTTAAAGATATACTGAAGACTCTTGTGATCCGTAAATATCTCACATGGCTCACCATACAAATAATGCCGCCACAACTTCAAGACAAAGACCACTACTGCTAGCTCTAAATCATGAGTCGGGTAGTTCTTCTCGTGATTCTTAAGCTGTCTAGAGGCATATGCAATCACCTTGCCTCTCTGCATCAGAACACAACCTAAACCCACTCTCGAGGCATCACAATACACTGAATAGCCTCCTTCCCCAGTAGGCAAAGTCAATACTGGAGCCGAAGTCAAAGCTGTCTTGAGCTTTCGAAAGCTCAACTCACACTCCTCTGTCCACTTGAACTGGACATTCTTCTGCGTCAATCTGGTCAACGGTGCAGCTATTACTGAAAATCCTGGCACGAAACGTCTGTAATAACCGGCTAAGCCAGGAAACTCCTGATCTCAGTAGGAGTAGTAGGTCTAGGCTACTGCTGCACTGCATCAATCTTCTTTGGATCGACTAGAATACCATCCTTAGAAACCACGTGACCTAAAAACGCCACTGTATCTAACCAGAACTCACACTTCGAAAATTTGGCATAAAGCTTGTGTTCTTGCAACTTCTTTAACACCGCCCTCAAATGACCCTCATGCTCCAACTGGTTACGGGAGTAGACCAATATGTCATCAATGAATACTATAACAAAAGTGTCGAGAAAAGGCTTGAACACTCGATTCATAAGATCCATAAATGCTGCCGGGGCGTTAGTAAGCCCAAAGGACATGACCGAAAACTCATAATGGCCATAACGAGTCCGAAATGCTGTCTTCGAGATGTCCTCTTTCTTGATCCTCAACTGATGGTAACCCGGTCTCAAATCAATCTTGGAAAAACAGACCGCACCTTGAAGCTGATCAAATAAGTCATTTATATGAGGTAGTGGATACTTGTTCTTGATTATGACTTTGTTTAATTGCCTGTAGTCAATGCACATTCGCATGGAACCATCCTTCTTCTTCACAAATAATACTGGAGCACCCCAAGGTGACACACTGGGCCTGATGAAGCCCATATCAAGCAAATCCTGAATCTGTTCCTTCAGCTCCCTCAACTCGGCAGGTGCCATACGGTACGGGGGAATAGAAATAGGCTGAGTCCCCGGTAAAGTATCTATGCAAAACTCAATCTCTTGGGTAGGAGGCAATCCTGGCAAATCTTCAGGAAATACATCTGGGTAGTCCCGTACAACCGGAATGCTGTCTATAGTCTCACTGTCTCAGCTCGAGTATCTCGAACCGTGGCTATGAATCCCAAACAGCCCTGGCTAATCAACTTACGGGCCCTGAAATAAGAAATGATCCGCTTCTCTAGAGCGGCTGTGGTACCTTTCCACTCTAATCTCGGCTCTCCAGGTAGATCAAATCTAACTAGCTTGTTACGACAATCAAGTGTAGCATAATAGGCTGCCAACCAATCCATACCTATGATGACATCAAAACTGACCATCTGAAGCTCGTGAAGATTCACCAAGGTCTCTGTACTCTGAATAGATACTATACAATCACGATATACTCGATCTACCACTATAGACTCCCCAACTGGGGTAGATACTAGAAAAGGCGCATCTATGTAATCGACTACTCGCTCCAAACAAGCAGCATAAAATGGGGATACATAAGAATAAGTGGATCCAATATCCATCAAGGTAAATGCCGGATGAGAACAAACTGTGAGAATACCTGTGACTACTGCATCACATGCGTCAACATCCTGTCTGGCCAAAGCAAAGAAACGGGGCTGTCCACCCACTGCCTGTGCACCCTGAGTACCCTGTCTAGCTGCTCCACGACCTGCCTGTGGTACTGCTCTAGCTGGAACTACGGCTATAGGTGGCGCCGCAATGGCACCTTGCTGCTGGGCTGCCGGTTGGACTGCGTCTACAACTCTAGGACATGCAAAAGATAAATGACCTTGCTCCCCGCAAGTATAGCATCCAGTGAAACCCCTCATACACCTACCTGAATGGTTCTTCCCACAAGAAGCACAACGATAAGCCCTACTCTAAAAAGAATTACGTCTCTGGTGTTGTTGCTGCCCCTGCCCCTACCGGGCTGACTGAGAACTAGGTGAGTCCTGAGAATGATTATGTGAAGCTAACTGAGGAGGTCTAGATGACCCCTTACCCTGAACACCCCTGCTTCCAGATGGAGCCAAACTGGATACCACTGATGTGCGGGACTTCTTCCCTTCTCGCTAAGTCTTGTCCTCTAAATAGTATCCCTCTCGACGCATGGCACTATCTAGAACCTGATCATAAGTAGACCTCCGTACCTCAGTAGCTAAGGCGGTACGGTGGGACCTTATCAACCCATTCACAAATCTTCTGACCCGATCCTCCTCAGTAGGAATAATCTCAAGGCCATAACGAGACAACCTGGTGAATTCTGCATCATACTGTGCCACAGTCATGTCGTTCTGACGAAGCTTTTCAAACTGATCGCGCAAAGCATCACGCTGACTAGGAGGTAGAAACCTGTCCATAAAAAGTGTCACAAACTGAGCCCAAGTAAGTGGGGGAGAATTTGCACGCCTATTACGACTCAAAGTAGTCCACCATGACTCTGCCAATCCAGAAAGCTGGAAAACTGTGAAGTCAACCCTGTGAGTGTGCAAGATACCCTGAGTCATCAAAATCTTTTCACACCTGTCTATGAACCTCTGGGGACCTACCGACGTAGGGGTCTCGTCGAAGCTCGGTGGTCCAAAACCCATGAAAGCTCTAAGCTCATCTGTAGCACTTACCCTCCTACCAGTAACCAAAGTTTCACCCCTTAGATGAACTGCTGGCTGTGTTACCGCCTCAACTGGTGGTGGAGCTAAACCAGGTGGTGGTGTCTGAAAATCCTGTGCAACCCGCTGCTCTGTGGTAAGAGTGGCTGGTGTCTGACCACCCACACCCTCCTGAGTCTGAGAAGTAGCTGGAGGCATAACCCTACTTAGACGAGGAACAATAGCCTCCATAACTAAAACCATCCTGACCAATAGCTCTGGTGGTACTGAAACTGTAACTCCCTCTACTGGGGCTGCTGCTGGTATGTCCATGACATCCTCCTCTGCCGGAAGCTCGGGTGGTGCCTGTCTGGCGGCTGGGGGTCTACCTCTAGGCATAGCAGCCTGTCGTGCTGGAGCTCGTCCTCGTGACCCGGCTCTCCCCTGTGCTACTGGTGTACCCCCTCGCCCCGCAGATGCAGAAGATGGAGTCCTAGCCATCTGTTCCAGAACAAGAAAAGGGTTAATTCCTTATTCAACTTTAATGGCACGATAAGAATTAGAAAGAAGGGAAATTTTTCCTAAAATACTCGAGCAGCCCCTCGAAGATAAGTACAGACGTCTCCGTACCGATCTACAAGGCTCTACCGGGCATCGTTCCATGACTCCAAGGAAATTGAAACCTAGCGCTCTGATATCAAGTTTGTCACGACCCAAATCTGACACTCAGGCCGTGACCGGGCACCTGACGAGCTTCTACCCATAAGGCGAACCTTCTAAGCAAATCATGCAAAAATTAACGAATAAACTGAATTATACGTAAAGTCTCATAATATAAAGAAAAGTGCGGAAGCGAAATACAAATACTGAGTCTTGCCCATAAACCGCATAAAAATGTCTAAGTCATGGAACTGCTAGTCTGAATATAAAAGTACGAGACGTAGCTCGGAATACTACTAAGTCAACTAAAGAAGAAGAGGCCGCCATGATCTAATGGTGGCTCACCTCTACTGAACTGGACTGAACAAAGCTGGAATGAATCAAGTATCGACTACCTGGTCATCGTTAACCACACCTGCACACATACAACATCAACAAGTGTGAGTCTAAAAGACCCAGTAAGATCATCGACACTCTCAGCTTACCCCTGGGGCAAGTCTTTGAAATCCCTGATAATGCGTAAAAGCAATTACAGTACAAGTATATTAAATATATACAAACACTGAAGCTAAAGCTAAAATCATGAAGCACAACCAAGCAAAACATGAAATACTCTAAATCTGAATCTATGCTCATGGGACATAGTACGTATTTATATATGTCTTACCCCGTTTTTCGGAGAGGGCATTATTTATCCCCATCTTACCCGGCCGAGCAATAGACGCACTACACTGAATCTGAATCTATGCTCACGGGACATAGTACGTATTTGTCTATGTCTTACCCCGTCTTCCGGAGAGGGCATTATTTACCCCCATCTTACCCGGGTTACTTAAAATTTTAGCATCTATCTCTCACCGAACATCAATGGGACCTGTGGAAGTATGCCCTTCCGAAGATATGATAAGTGGAACATACATCCAATCAATACCACTTCTAAACTTTACATTTATATAAATAGTATCTATTTAAGCAAAATTACGCTAAAGGACTCATGCGGTCATTACTTTAGAAACTTAAAAATTATCCAATTTAGATTATGCTTGCCCACTCACACGAACTAAATAGTTTAAATGCATACATACAACACAAACCATATGCTTTTTAGAAAAAAGCAAGTAAACTAAGAGTTTAAGCATCACTTGCCCTATAACCGGAACGCAACCTCTCTTGAAGTGTCAAATTTCCTTCAAACAATCTTCAACAGCCTCAATCTATTCAATACCATAAATAAATTATCTGAATTAGTCTAGGGAAACTAATCCTATAACTTTATCTATATAAAAATATGTGTGTTCTAGTCCCAGATAATAATAATCTAAGTGTATAAAATAAGAAAGAAAAGAAACAGAGGAAGGAAAAGAACGACACACTGGGTTGCGGATTTGAGAATTTTTTTTTGCAGTAAGGAAATATCATATTTTGAACCCTATTTGTTTGACATCAACTCCTATCACTAACACAATTCTACAACTAGTCATCATTGCATAATCATTAATCTTCCCTAATCATTAGGTAATCTTTTAAACTTTTTTTTCCATTACTACTACACTTGAATAAATACATCTCAACAGCATTCCAATGCTTATATAATAGAGATAACAACCATATGTACCTGATGCCTTTTGTTAACTCATGGAAACCTCCGGTGGCAGCCCTTTTAGACACAACCAACAAACCTATCTTTCCCTACGCTCTCTTCTTTCTCTAGAGTAGGAATAAAACTGATTTTTTTTGTGCCTCTCCCTTCACTTAAGAACGTGATCAGTAGAAACTGAAATAGTGAGCCTGGCCCACTTATTTACTCTTAACCAATTTATAATCTCATATATTATATAAATAATATTTTCAAATAAATTTATATATAATCAATACCGCTTCGATATGTAACCCGTTAAAATTAAATAAGCTACAAATAAAGAAGTCATTCTAGACACTTGAAAAAATATCGGGTTGTTACAGAAAAACACCCTTTTTATTAACAGTGGAAAGAAAAATACCTTTTTTACCACAAAAGCAAGAATTCTAAAACAATATTCTAACATAACATTCAGCGGAGTACAAATCCTAGCGGTGTGATTTCAGTGCGATGCTAACTTACACATCATATATTTTACAGACAACAAGACTATATGAAAGAAAACAGATTGTTCCACATAATGATTCAGAAACAATAATGACAAGTCCTAACGGCACAGTTTCAAGTGTATGCGAAGGTTTAGCGTCACAGATAGGAGGAAATGTATCCTTCGCATAATTTAAATTTATCTATATCGAGAATATACTCCGACATAGCCGACCGAAAAATGGGCACACAAGGATATGATTTCGAAAACTACAACATAAGAAAAAACTGAACTTAATTCTTAATAATTAAACTAGCAGATAGGAATTCATAGCTCGAAACTAAACTGAAATCTAGACTAGCAATCAAATCAACAAGAATGGTGACATAGAACTTTGAAGCATCAAAAATCAACAGGAGACATGCTGAATTCTCGACTCTATAGTCGAAATATGAAACACAAGGAAGCCAACGACACCCTCGCAATACGCACAGAGCAAAAACATATTTCGTGTGTAGTGAACTAGGGCTTTAGTCGTCTTCGAGCTTTTGAATCCCGCTCAGACAGATTCGTCACCAAAGATGGAAAAAATAAGAAAGGCGATTCTAATACTGAGAGCTAGAAACTTAAAGCTGTAAGGAGGTTTTGAAAGCTAATCAATTCTTTCTGTGGTTATGAACTTGAGAATTTCAAAGGGGTGGATTCCAACTCTCAAAATTGCAACAAATACCATCTATTTATAGATGAAAAATGAGTGTTTGAATCTAAAAATAGCCGGGCAAGAGATTGATTGGAAAGATGAAGATGAGAAAAAGTAATATGAAGACTTATCCCAAAATCTGGATTAGTTGGACTTTAGTGGCCTCTGTTGAGGGACAAATCGCGGGGCATCTTTTCTACTGCCAGTGAAGATCTTCTTGAATCCACATAAATTCATATCAATCGAAGTCAACTATTGAGGCTCGAGGTTTGTGGGGGCGCGACTAATGGGAGTGATAGGGGCGGTGGCTAGCCTCCTACTAGGGTTTTGAAAGGAGAAAGAGGGTGGAGAAGATGGAGAAAATATACGGCTGGCATTGTGTGAAATGAAAGAGAAAATTGGGGTAGAATTATTAGGCTAGGATTAATGCGGACCGTCGGATGAAATCGATCAACGGTTAGGATTCTATCTGGAAAATAAGTAAGAGAAAAGTGTGTGTGTGTGTGTATATACCTACGTACATACATATTTTTGAAGAATATATCCGGATTTTCCATACTTTTTCACTTCAAATTAATTAAAATGTGCTTCTTTTGTCCTAATTAATTCTCCAAAATATATTTTATTTGTAAATTATAATATAATGATTTGTCATATTTATATATAGCTCAAAATAAAAATTTGCACTTAATGGAAATGAGTGATACTATTAATAAATCAATTAAAGCAGCGATAACATAATCAAGTAAAATATGGAATGTTAATATTGAAACTAGAAATTTATTGAAACAAGCCCAAATATTTTATTAAATCTAAATTATATATATGAAGCACAATACTAATAAATTAGCACGGGTATGTATGGTTCAAGATAAAGAAACGAATTATAAAATTGGACGATAATATGATAAAATGGTTAAGTTAAAACTGAAATAGATATAATATAATAAATACTATGAAGCATTAGTAAGGACACTAGAATTTATTTAAATTTGTGTCAAATATAGGAAAAAATATTTTGGTAAATTATTAAAGACCAAGAAGCACAGAGAAATTAATTGAAGGAAAAAGGAGGGCCGAAAATTAGGTGTCAACAAAAAAGTTGATGTCTAAATTAAATAATTTTTTTAGCTCTTTCATTACAGGAATAACAGTTTACTTTTGATGACTTTAATGTCATTGTTCCTTATATTAGTCGTAGTTCTGATCTTGGAAACTCACGTTCTTACTGTGATGTCCTATTATCTAGTCATTGGTGTGATCTCGTTTAATATACTCCAGCTCTGTGCTATTAAAGTTCAATCAAGGGGGTTATATGAAACTTGATTTGGCATGTTCCTTATGTCTATTATGTGTAACGATAGACATTACTTTGAGCTAGACCAGGGTATTTCTCTCGACAACGTGGAAGAAACAGTGGCTAGGACGAATTCGTTCCGCCTACCAGGACTTGCTATCTTATATTCATATTAGGCCCACCAATCTTCAAGCACTATCTAAAAAATATGCCTGGTTTGCACTCTATCCTGTTGTTGGTGTTCTTCAAGTCACTTTCTATTAGCGAATTTCCAACACCAAAAAGATTCATCTTCAATCAAGCACAACTGCCTGATTTGTGTATTTTTCAATGTTCGGTGACATATGATATGCGTAACAAACAAGATCCATTTGGAGTATCACTAGTGGAGAGACTCAAGGAGTTCATACGTAACAAAAAGAATAAGAATCATTAGTAAAAAGAGAACTTGAAATGCCGGACAGAGCCTCTCAACATGTGGTGGTTCATTTGGTAGGGGAACAGGAAGTGATTGCAAGAGACGGGTCTGGTATAACCAAGTAAGTGACAATAAGTTATACTTACAACTTCTTGAAGGTGAACATTGTATACGGTAAAAATCGGACATATGTTAGAACCGGTAAGACCAGAGATCGAAGGAAAAGAGGGAATATCGTCATCTGGTCCGGTTCCTCCATAGCCGAATTGATCGTGGCCGTTGGTCCGAACTGATTGTGGCCGTTGGTCCGGGAAATCGTGGCCGTTAGTCCGGGAAATCCTGGCCGTTAGTCCGTTTTGGCCCGGTCTCTATGCCACCGATGGTTCGGGGACTCTTCCCGAGGGTTCATCACCGTTGATCCGGACAGTCGTTTGCCCGTGTATCCGTTGGTCCGTTATGACCGTTGCTGAAGCGCATCAGTGGTGTCACATCATGGTCGGCTACCAACTATGCGTGTGTCAGACGGCGCCGTCAGTCTAATCCCACCAAATCCGTGCAGAGCTGTCCTTGTTGATATTATTTTATTAGCTCACATCATATGAGACCCATGGAGGTCACACTATAAATAGAGCACATCCCTCTCCTTTGTAGGGGCTGGCTCCCTGGGATCATCAACATTTTTGTACTAGAAGATATATACAAATCTCTCTCTCAATATTAGATTTTGGTCCGGAATCATTGTGTTCATCTCTATTACTTGTTCAAACAAATAATATTTATATGTTAGTAGATGTATAAATCCACAGTGGTCCTCTAAGCATCATCGTTTTCTTCACATCTTAACCATACGAATCTTGTATCCATCAAATATATCGAGATTCAAACACATATCCTATACCCGCGTATAAATTCAATTGATTTACCAAATTCGGGGTAAACAGTTTGGCGCCCACCGTGGGGCTAGGATAATAGTGGTTTTTGATCTTGATCTTTATCTTACCCATCAAAATCAGAAACATCTACTGTTCGTCTCTGAAAAAACGGGCCAAATGGCTAACAGTGGGCAATCTGGTCACGCCAACAACAACGAGATCGTGGCCGAAAATGAAGGCAGCGGGCCACGAGGATTGCCAAACCCCACTGACCCTTTAAATACTAACAATTCGATTACTTTGTCCGGGACACAAGTCCGGAAAGAACCGGGTACCCCGAATGATAATATTGACTTGCGTTTAATTTTTGAAATGTTGAAGGAACAGAGAGCGGCGATTGCTGAACAGGGAATCGCAATAGCCCGATTGCAAAACGGAGGAGATGAAGCGACCCCGGGGAAGACGAAGGGTGTTGTCGAAATCGGAAGAAACGCGCCACGTATGGTCGAGAGTAACGGTTCCGGAGCCGGTTCCTCCACCGAGGTTCTAAAGATGCTCGAAACTTTGGCAAAACGGGTAGACTCGACCGAAAAGAGGGTCGAGACGTATAACTCTCGGGTGGATCAAATACCGGGGGCTCCACCTTTGCTAAAAGGGCCAAACTCGAAAAGGTACATTCAAAGGCCTTTTCCTCCGAGTGCGGCCCCGAAATTGATCCCGAAGAGGTTTAAAATGCCGGATGTCCAAAAATATGACGGCACAACGGACCCTTGCGAACACGTGACCTCATACACTTGTGCTATAAAAGGCAATGATATGGAAGAGGATGAAATCGAATCCGTGTTGCTGAAAAAATTCGGGGAAACTCTGGCAAAAGGAGCATTAACTTGGTACGATCATCTGCCCGAGCATTCAATCACTTCTTTCGAAACGCTCACCGATGCCTTCATAAAAGCACATGCCGGAGCCAAAAAGGTGCAGGCTCGGAAGGCGGATATTTTCCGTATTGCCCAAAGAAACAATGAGTTACTGCGTGAATTTGTCAGTCGGTTCCAAAGGGAACGAATGGAGCTTCCCCCGGTTCCGGAGGAATGGGCTGCACAAGCTTTCACAAAGGGGCTCAATGTTCGGAGCTCGACGGCTTCGTTCAAATTAAAGGAAAGCTTGGTGGAATACGAGGCTGTGACATGGGCAGATGTCCATAACCGGTACGAGTCGAAGATTCGGGTGGAGGATGACCAACTCGAGCTTCCCCCGGGGCCCGTAAATATGAACAAAAGTCTGGAGAGACCAAGGAAGAATTACGAACCGGAGGCCAGATCGTCAAGGGAGAGGTATCGGCCATATTCTCATCCTGAGAAACCAAGCTTCAGGTCGGACTAAGGTATGGACTCCTCGTGTTTTTCTATTGACCTCTTTCTTTTTTTGCAGGAAGTCAAGTACTGGATAAAGTTAGAATCTAGGTCTGAAAACACGTGTTGCACTCTTTTCCTTAGTACGGTTTTGTCCCAAAATGGGTTTTCTGACTAGGTTTTTAATGAGGCAACAAGTACAACGTGTTACTCAACAAAGATAAGGGACCAGCACCCGGAAACTCGAGGTCACACCCTCCGAAGTGGGGGCTTGATAGCACTCACCCGACCTCGCAACTCGGATAAATACTAGGGGACTTATACCCACATCGAGGTTTACCCCGGTTAGTGGAAAACGGAGGGGCTCAACAAGTCAAGACCGGACCAAACGATCATAATGAATCGTGTCCCATTCAAACATTTGCTACGGCAAAACTAAGGCCCGGCCACCGGCCATAGCCTTCGACGTAAGGACCAAACGATCATAACGAATCGTGTCCCATTCAACATTTGCTACGGCAAAACTAAGGCCCGGCCACCGGCCACAGCCTCCGATGTAAGGACCAAACGATCATAATGAATCGTGTCCCATTCTTCATTTACTACAACAAGGCAGAAGGAATTAAAATTCCCATATGTACAAACATTTTGCAAACGCAAAAGCTGGTATAACAATATCTCGAGTGTCTTCTTGTTAAAATACTCTACCCCGATGATTATCGCCGTATTTCGGCATTACTTCATTCGTATACCCTATTCCGGGCACTACGGTCGAAATTCGACAAAGGCAACAAGGTCATAGTGAACCGAGCCAAAATCGTTAACCCCTCAAACGGGGACTATTACATCGAAATTTAGTTAAGGCTGAGATTCAGGTGTCCAAAAAATACCGGCCCTAAAAATGCCTGTCGTGATTCGGAGACGTCTGAATTCACAAAGCATAAGATAAGTCCCACGGGCAAAAACTCCATCAAATTTCCGGACAAAACATACCGGATGAAGAGAAAAGCCAATATTCAGGCACAGCGCGGAATAATGACTCCGAGTCTACTTGCCCTTAAATCGGACCGACAACTCGGGCGAAGGTCATAACAGATATTCAAGCAAAAGAATAAAGAAAATCAAGAAAAATGCGTGTTCCATTTATGCGAAGGTCTTTACACCGGAAACCCCTACAAAAGCAAAAAACAAAAGGCTAAGTACAGCCCCTGGTCTATCCGATATGGATGAATCCGGAGTGTTCGGACATTGTCCGCTCGGAGTCGCGGGAGTCAGTCTCGAGGACTCTCTTAGCTTCTTCCTCGACCCTCTTAGCCTCAAGTATCAGGGCCGGAAGATCCGCGAAACTATGCCCGGCTTGCTCAAGGGTGACCCTCCGAGACTTCCACCGTTCATAATACAAACGATGAACCAAAGGGGATAAACAGTTAAATCAGCAACAAACCTGAGATGGAAGATGATTAGAGGTAACGAAATGAAGAGAGAATAAAGTGAAGTGAAGAAAATAAAATGGAGGAAGAATGAAATGAAGCCGTGATTCATCCACTTCCCGTACTCCGATAAAACTACGGTCCGGAAAGTGTGGGGGCTATCTGTATACGGTAAAAATCGGACATATGTTAGAACCGGTAAGACCAGAGATCGAAGGAAAAGAGGGAATATCGTCATCTGGTCCGGTTCCTCCATAGCCGAATTGATCGTGGCCGTTGGTCCGAACTGATTGTGGCCGTTGGTCCGGGAAATCGTGGCCGTTAGTCCGGGAAATCCTGGCCGTTAGTCCGTTTTGGCCCGGTCTCTATGCCACCGATGGTTCGGGGACTCTTCCCGAGGGTTCATCACCGTTGATCCGGACAGTCGTTTGCCCGTGTATCCGTTGGTCCGTTATGACCGTTGCTGAAGCGCATCAGTGGTGTCACATCATGGTCGGCTACCAACTATGCGTGTGTCAGACGGCGCCGTCAGTCTAATCCTACCAAATCCGTGCAGAGCTGTCCTTGTTGATATTATTTTATTAGCTCACATCATATGAGACCCATGGAGGTCACACTATAAATAGAGCACATCCCTCTCCTTTGTAGGGGCTGGCTCCCTGGGATCATCAACATTTTTGTACTAGAAGATATATACAAATCTCTCTCTCAATATTAGATTTTGGTCCGGAATCATTGTGTTCATCTCTATTACTTGTTCAAACAAATAATATTTATATGTTAGTAGATGTATAAATCCACAGTGGTCCTCTAAGCATCATCGTTTTCTTCACATCTTAACCATACGAATCTTGTATCCATCAAATATATCGAGATTCAAACACATATCCTATACCCGCGTATAAATTCAATTGATTTACCAAATTCGGGGTAAACAAACATAAGGCAAAGCAACAAGGTTTTCGGTATCCCTCGCGAGCACATGCTAAAAGTAGGAATGACATATGGGCTAAAGACAGAGGATTGAATTGATTTAGACATGGATTGTTCTACTCTTAGTGCTGATTTTTTTATTTTAGAAAAAAAAAATCTCCAAGTTATAGAGCTATCAATATCAGGGAAGTGAAGAATCTTATGAATTTAACCTTTATGAATAGTTATTAAGAATCTTAGGCGTGCGATGTTGTTCTCTATAATTTTTCCTCCAAAATTTTATAATCTTCCTTCCTTTACACTCTTCATATACTACAACACAAATTCATCTTGAAAACTCATTCACCTTATCTTCCCTTTGCTCTTCTATTGCTTAGATGTGCATTCATAATTTTCCCTCCTAAAATTTAAAATCTCCCTTTATACTTTTCATCAACAACACAAATTCATCTTCCCTTTGCTCCTTCACCTTATCGTCCAATTTTTTTAATTTTTTTTTCATTGTGTCGAAAGAAAATGAATCGGGAGAGTAGCGAAGGATAGCATAGTTCTTATAGTGAAGTATCTCGTGATCCCAACAATCTAAAGAACACCATGGTTGAATTATTTGGGTTTAGCAACGATGATAGTGTATTTTACGAATTCAGAAAATGGAGGCATGAAAAATTGCATTAGGGATCATATTCAACTTGTTGAACATACATATGATCCTGATACTGAAATACATAGATTGCACCCTGAACTATACCCGAAAAGTCGAGTTCACACTTGAACTAATCGGGCGACCTATTACTCCCCTGACCATCTAAAAAGTGTATTTAAAGCCTGCCTGAGAGCTGATGTGGAATAAAATATAAAATATTTAAAAAATATGTGCATTTTGGTTAAAATTTATTCATTCTTTTTCTTTTCTTTTTTTTTTAACTGAAAAATTCGATTTTTTATTGAAAAGTGTCCATTCATAGCTTTGATACAAATTCATTTAATAAATATTTAATATGTATATAAATATTTTAACTTAAGGTGAAAATAAATTAATAACTAAACTAGTTATATAGGCCGGGGTCGGATTTTGTCTTACAGTCTAATAAACAATGTCTTCTAATAATTTAAACTCTAAAATGATTTTTACTAGTGCTATACTTTAAAAGTTCAAACTTTGCATAATTTAGTGAGTCCGGAACCAAAATGACCCAAAAAAACAGCAAATGAACCAAAATACCCCAACAAAAAAAAAGTGGTACCAAAGTACCTTTAACGCAGCAATTTACTGCGTTAAAGGACTTAATCGTAACGACGCGGTTTAGACCAATAGCGCAGTAAATTTACTGCGCTATTCTTTTTTTTTTTTTTTTTAAATTTTTAACTACACTCTTTCGTTTAAATTTTCACACTTTTTCGTGTATACTCCATGCTGAAGACTACGGTGATCCGTGAACACCTCACAATGGATTCCATACAAGTAATGCCTCTAAATCTTCAAAGCGAAGACTACTGCAGCCAACTCTAAGTCATGAGTGGGGTAGTTTTTCTCATGAACCTTCAACTGTCTCGAAGCATTCACCCTACCCTCTTGCATCAGCACACAACCTAAGCCAATCTGAGAAACATCACAATAAACAATAAAGTTCTTTCCCTCCACAGGTAAAGCCAAAATCGGGGCTGAAGTCAATAAAACCTTGAGCTTTTGAAAGCTCTCCTCACACTCATCAGACCACTGGAAAGGCATATTCTTTTGAGTCAACCTAGTCAAATGGAAAGCAATAGATGAAAACCCCTTCACAAATCGGCGATAATAACTCGCAAGGCCTATGAAGCTCTGAATCTCAGTCACCGAAGTAGGCCTGGCCCAATCTCTAACTGCCTCGATCTTCTTGGGATCAACCATAATCCCATCCTTGGACACAACATGTCGCAAAAATGCTACGGAATTGAGCCAGTACTCACACTTGGAAAACTTGGCATATAATTTCTTCTCCTTCAACAGGCCAAGCACGATCCTCAGATGTTTCTCATAATCTTCCTTACTCTGAGAGTACACTAGGATGTCATCAATAAATACGATCACAAACGAATCCAAGTAAGGCTTGAAGATCCTATTCATCAAATTCATGAAGGCTGCGGGGGCATTAGTAAGCCTGAAAGACATCACCAAGAACTCATAATGATCATAACATGTCCTGAAAGCGGTCTTCAGAACATCCTCCGCTCGAATCTTCAACTGATGATAGCCTGACCTCAAATCAATCTTAGAAAAGATCGACGCATCCTGAAGCTGGTCAAAAGAGTCATCAATGCGGGGTATTGGATACTTATTTTTTATTGTAATCTTGTTTAATTGCCGATAATCGATACACATCCGCATGGTACCATTTTTCTTCTTCACGAACAGAACGGGAGCACCCCAAGGAGAAATACTGGGTCTAATAAATCCTTTGCTCAACAAGTCTTGCAACTGCTCCTTCAACTCTCTCAACTCTGCCGGAGTCATCCGATAGGGTGGAATAGAAATAGGTCGGGTGCCTGGCTCCAACTCAATATCTCGATCAGGCGGCATACCATGTAAATCCGTAGGGAAAACCTCTGAGAACTCACAAACAACTGGCACCGACTCCAGGGAAGGAGTATCCACATCAGTATCCCGAATATGAGCTAAATATGCTAAACATCCCTTATCCACTAACTTCTTTGCCCGAAGAAATGATATGATCTTCTTAGGTGTTGGACTAGAAGTACCCTTCCACTTTAATCGCGGAATACCTGGCATGGCTAACGTGACTGTCTTGGCATGACGGTCTAAAATAGCATGATAGGGAGATAACCAGTCCATGCCTAAAATAATATCAAAGTCCACCATATCCAAAATAACCAAGTCTACCCAAGTGTCGTATCCCATAAACATGACCACACAAGACCTATAAACCCGATCTACTATCACAGAATCTCTGACAGGAGTAGAGATACGAATAGGTACATCAAGCATATCACAAAGCATATCCAGACCCGTAGATAAGTAAGTGGACACATAAGAGAAAGTAGAACCCGGATCAAATAAAACAGAAGTCGACCGGTGACAAACCGAAATAATACTTGTGATAACTGCATCAGAAGCCTCGGCCTCTGATCTACCCGAAAAAGTATAAAAATGGGCACGTCCGCCCTTGGACTGTGTGCCACCACGACCACCACAGACTTCCTGAGATCCTCCTCTCACTGACTGAGCATTGCCCCCACCAGACTGATGAACACCTTTGCTAGGCTGATGGCCACCCCTGCCAGACTGCGAACCCCCTCTACCAGAATATCCTCCTCCTCTAGCTGGCGGTGCTGGAGGCCTAGATGTCTGAACTCTGGAACCCTGCCTGGACCTAGGACACTCTCTCGCATAATGCCCTGTCTCACCACTCTCAAAACATGCTCCTCTGGCCATAGGTTGCTGAACTGTCATAGAAGAACCAGAATAGCCTCCGCGATCTGAAGGTCGAGAGTAAGAACCTCGAGAAGTCTGCTCAGAAATGTGCCCGCTATAACCTGAAGAACCACCTGCTAAAGCCTGTAGTGATGACTGGATAGGGCGGCTATAGGGATGATGACGAACCCTGTCATGGTGTCCTCCACCTCTAATAGGACCTCTGAAACTGTCAAATCTACGAGTTTTCTTGTCGCCACCCCCACTACGTGCCCGACCCATCTCTGACTCGACCCTCCTAGTATGCTCTACTATTGACTGAAATGAGGCCTAGAAGCCTCCAACTGTAAGGTCGCCAGCCGAAGCGGAAGGTCCAAACCCTTCACAAATCTCCTCACTCTCTCAGCCTCTGTGGGAAGTAATGCGGTCGCGTAACGGGACAAAGCGAGGAATCTGGTCTCATACTCTGCAACCGACCTACCCCGCTGCTCCAATGTCGAAAACTCATCCTTTCTGTTGTCTCTTAGAGTACGAGGGACATATTTCTCCATGAACACCTGGTAGAATTGGGTCCAGGTCAAAGGTGGTGACCCAGCTGGTTGACACTCCATGTGTGATCTCCATCACTGTTTGGCATCCCTAACTAACTGGAAAGAAATATGATCGACCCCATGAGACTCCACTACACTCAACTTATGAAGCATCTCATGGCAGCTAACAATAAACTCATACGCATCCTCCCTTGGAGTACCATAGAACCAAGGAGGGGACATTTTGGTGAACCCCTCGAACAATTTTCGCTCCTCACTGGTCAACACTGGCCCATCCATAGGTCTTAGAGCAAAATCATGTGCTAGAGTAGCATCAATATGGGGAGCCACTGCTGCTGCCGGTAATACCCTCGATGTGCGAAATCCTGGAGCAACCCTAGCATCGGGATTCTAACCTCCCACTCTAGTCTGCGATCCATCTGGAGTAATTGGAATCATGCCCGCCTAAGCTAAACTGTCAAAGTACCCCAACACTCTAAACACAACCTCCTGAAAATTAGGAGTAGTAGCGACCCCAGGTTGTGCCTCAGCAGCCCCAATCTCCTCAAGCTCCGGAGTCAACTCTCTATCAGGATCCTAAGTAGGTGCTGGTGCTTGGTCCCTACCTGGAATAACTGCACGGCCTCTGCCCCTTCCACGTCCTCGGCCACGTCCTCTGCCTCTCCAACGGATAGCTGCTTGGGCAACGGGTATGGATACGGGTGCAAGTGCAGGCTCTTGGCCTCCAATAGCGGTCGATCGCGTCCTCACCATCTGTGAGAGAACATGGAAATGAGGTTAAGATACCAATCTGAACAATCTCGCACGAAAAGAATGAACTAGATACCAATCGTATTGAACTAGCACGAAAAGAGAGAAAGAAGTGGAGTGTTTCCTAAATGTCCTATAGCTTCTCGAGGATGGGTACTAACGTCTACCAATCCGCAAGACCCTACTAGACATTGCTCTTGTACTCATTAGACCAATTAACCTAGAAGCTCTGATACCAATTTTTGTCACGACCCGATTCGCGAGTCGTGGTGGCACCTACACTATCCTGCGAGTAGGCGAACCACATTACTAATAACAAGTTAAATAAGCGAAAAATTAAATAAGAAGAAGTTATCAAGTCTTAAATACTTATCATAACTAGAAATGTCATGACAACCCCAAAATCTGGTCGAAGGGTACAAGAGCGCTAAACGTAGTTTGGGATAAAAGTCTGAAAATACCCAAAGGCTACATACTGTCTGTCGAATAAAAAAAACAAAATTAAATAAGAGGGTCCTTCAGGGGCCACAAATGACCAAGTAGCTCACCCTGAATGACCGAAAGATGTCACCCTCACGTATCAGCCACAGGGGGGTAGAACTGGAGCCTGGATCGTACTCTGCACTCAACAAAAAGTGCAGCAAGAGTAGTATTAGTACAATACTAGTACCGGTAAGCATCATAGGCCGACAATGATTAGATAACGCATGAAGAAGTGGAAACTAACAAGTAGCACATATAGCAAACAGGTATGGTCACGTATCGTATACGAGTAAAGTGTAAAGGAATCATGAAATCAACCAAGACAGATATAGCTCACAAAATGATCAGTCAAATGTATAAGTGGATGAATGCAACAGTCACCTTTCTCACTCCACTCTCGTACACACATGCTAAGGGCAGTGCCTTAAAGCCATGACCGATGGGGGATCCCGAAGTCCATGTACCACTCGTGCCCTCCAGCAGAAACCTCGGAGGCTATCAATCACTCTAAATCTCCGGCAAAGACCTCAGAGTCTCTCTATTACTCTCAATCTCTAGCAAAAACCTCGGAGTCTCTCTGTCACTCTCAATCTCTAGCAAGGACCTCAGAATCTCTCAATCACTCACCTCACCATCAGGACAACATAAGAATAATATGCAAAGCATGCCAAGCATGATATCAGTCTCAACAATAGTGCCAATATACAATCAACAAGTACAAGTCATGTTACTGTTCACGGTTTAATTATCAATATAACACTTCCCTTTTATGTGATAAGTGAGCTCGTATATGACAGATATACAAATAGGTGATAATCACATAAAACAACACATATGACAACAAGCCCACATAACAGCTGACTGAACCGACCTAATTGGAATTCACCTCCATTTCATGCCCGAAGGCCTATCATGCTATCCCCGTCACTTTCTACAACTACATACAATTCTCTAATCAGAGTCTAACTAAAGTAGACTGTAACCTACCGCAATGCCGAACAGGTGCCACGAACTCTCACACCAAAGCTTTTCCCTTCCGAAGTGCTTCCAAACGGACAATGTCTATCAAATATATAACTTACATTAATTACGAGTCTAAATCCTAACTTAGGATTTAATTCTCACTTTCCACAACTCAAATACCATGAATTTGAAGGTTTTCATGTAATCCAATACACTCAATATTCCATTACATCTACACAATATATAAAATTAACAAAACGAATAAAACTTCAAATTGCAAAGGGAACCACCTCTAACGCAATTCAAAAAAAAAAAATTAGTAACCAAACCAATTGCTTGGTTTAATCTAATTTATATATGATCACGTTTTCATTTAATAACCTGTTAAGTCTACTTAGTATTTTTTTTCCTTGTATTATTAATAATACAAATCATGACTTCCTCCAAACAGTATACTCACTTAACAAACTAGGACCTACAATGGCTATGGCTAATTTGCTACAGACACAAACTAAAGTAAAATAGAGAAACAATTATAAGGACATAAAAGATAACTCTAAAAGAAAAAGAAAAAAAACTATGGCTTCAGTAATAAAAGTTGAAACTCAAGAATTGATTTTGACTTTAAGAGACCTAATATGCCAAAATTGAAGTTGTAATCATGATGAACAAAGAGAATTTCAAAACCAAAAGAAAAATAGGGACCCAGTGCTTCCCATCAAACAAGAAAACGTACAAATACCATTATCCCACAACCATTCTACATTATTTTATCATTAAATTAACCCTCCAATCATTGAGTCATCATTATGCCACCCCTAAGTTTCACCAAATTCTAATATATAAAGACAAGAACTGCACACGAATTAATGGTCTCTGTAGACTTAACTTCATCCTACTTCTACATAATTATAAATCTAGTACTATGAAGAAATCAATTCAATTATCTAACCTGAAACTAGTATTTGATGGGAACTGCACTGCCAATTCTTCTTCTCACGGTGAGCAGTTTTTTTCTTTCTTTCTTCTTTTCGTGCAATTTATTAATCCCAAAAACCAATAATAATTCTTTCACCCTAACATATCACATATTCTAGTATGTGGACTAGTAATAAATGGGCCTAACCCACTCATATAAATTACCCAAATTACTTAGTCACCCAACTAACATGTAATAGTGTAAATTAGACTCACTAGCCACCAAATTAATTCTCCAACTTATACCTTATATAACTGTAAATAAAATTCATATGAACAAGCCATTCACACACATTAAATAAATATATTCCAAAAATTACCCATCAATTATATAACCGTGCCCCTATCCTCGCAAGTTAAGAATACGATTTAAAGCTACTTAAAGGGTATTTTAACGAAAAAGAGCCCAAAAGTGCTAAACGACCAAACGGGTAGTTACACAAGTTGTTGCATTTTTATGATTTAGGAATCTGTCACGGGGATCGTAATCCAACCAATGTGCTGATTAACGAAGACGATGAGGTGAAGCTAGTTAGTATGAAGTTTACTTTATGTATCGTATCGAGAGTAGAGAATGAACATATAGCATTAGGAAGAGTACTTTCTCTATTTTCTTACATGAAGCGGACAACCAATTTCAATCATCTGCTCAATCATCTCACCAAAAAAGAATATAGGCACGCAAGAAAACCTATATACATATTCAATCCCATATACCTTTGGGATACCAAACAAACTTGCATGGTGGTTGGATATTTAACAAATAAAAGGCGTCGCAACTTGTTTGGACAATCTCGCCTAATCATACGTGACGCTTCAATCAAAGTATTGGGCTTTAGAGATGATTGGTATACTCAAGTTCCCTAAAGTAGTTGCTTATACTTGAGATTTCCACCAGTACAAATCCTATACATGTTGGCCTCATCAGCTACACTATAAAGTTTAAGCTTCACATAATTTAATTGCTTACTTCGCACTAAATACATATAGTGTGATGCATCTTAAATGTTGATAAAAGTTTATCTTAAATAAAATATTTACATGTTCGACATTTTTTCCCTATATGAACTATTTGGACATACTTTTTTAACAAATAATCACTTGCATCAAAGACATTTTAATTAATAGCTATTTAATATGTACAAAAATATTTTAACATAACATGACAATAAATTTGTAATTAAACTAGTTATATATGAGAGGTCGGATTTGTCTTAGATTCTAATAAACAACTCCCCTTGAGAAATTAAACTCTGAAATGACTTTTATTAAATACATTGAAAATTGAAGTTTCACATATTATAGTTAATGCATTTGAAGGTGAAAGACAGTAGAGCAGTATTGGTCTTCCCCGACTATACTCTTAGGCACAATCCGACCCCCTCCTCTATAACTAGTTCAATCACAATTATTTTCAACTTATGTTAAAATATTATTAAATGGATCAAAGCTCTGAATACAATTTTCAAAGCGGTATCAGAGCTTATTTTATGTCAAATTTAGCTCTGATACCAAGTTCTTTAGTTTTGTTTTTGTTTTTCTTTAAGTTTTTAATATACTCGTATGAAGATTTTTTTTAAAAAATATCTCTTGCAGCTGATAATGATTGTTGACACCTAATTTTCACCTCATAAAACGCGTATTTTAATTTTTAAATTTTTCGAGTCCACGACTGAGTAAGGATGCCCTTAAAAAAAGTTAAAAATTTAAAAATTCCGAAAAAATTGCAAAAGTTAACGTATAATTATTATTCCATAAAAATTAATGATTACAAGAAATTACGAGTTATTACTTTCACAAACATGAATTGAAAAGAAGATACATATCCCGCTTCGTCTAACTCGGCAAAATTGTTAATTAAAAACGACGTATGAATTACAACCCATTTTTTACTACATTTTTTACATTTTTAAATATTACTCGAAAGTATATCAATATTGGGCTCGTTTTGAAGCTTGTCTTTTAAAACAACGTATTATGATTTTTATTTCGTCAAAATATTATTTTACGAGGGGCGTATTAGACTAATTAGCCTAAAATTATATAAAAACTATGCTAAATTTTTATAAAAAATAAGGAGGGGATTTTATCCATTTGTACCTTTGTTGGTACTATTTGGATAAGGTCTTTTGGTGGAAAACGTACGGCCAAGTGACCTATTTTTGTCCATAGAATTCTAAATGCTTAGTTGGATGATTTTTAAAAATTTGAATAAGGATTTTGGGGGGCGGGGGGAAGCTATGACCACATGGCCTATTTTTGTTCATAGAATTCTAAATTGGCTTGCCTACAAATAGAAGAGATGGACATTAGAAATGGAGGAGGTCACCTTTTTTTGAGAGAGAAAAAAGGGAAAATTTTTGTCTTTCTACTTTGGGGGATGGGGACCACACAATAGAAAACAAAAAATATAACTGATTTAGCCAATAATTAAACATGAGTAATGTTCCAAATGAAGGGATGAATTTACTCTCTTTCTCCCACTAAATTAGGTATTGAATGCTAGAAGTTCTTTTTTCCTTTTTTCTCTCTTCCCAAACTAAATTCAGATTAAATGCTAGAATAATATTTTCAAACTATCCTGTCGATGGATGGTCTAGTGAGTTCAAATTTTGGTGGAGGTCGTGTGTTCGATACTTAGCTGCAGCAAACCCTAATATTTTTGCATAGTTTAGATTTTTTTTTTTCAATCATAATGATCTTTTTGTTTTATTTTATTTTACATTTAATCTCTTTACTCAAATTTCATAGGGTTATTCTACTGTCAGTTTGACTTCATTAAAAAAATCTACAAAGAGAAATCTTGTACTTTTTTTTATCTAAAATATGCAAGTGCAATCATCGAAAACTTATACTCCCTCCGTTTCAATTTATGTGAACCTATCTGACTGGGCACGGAGTTTAACAAAAAAGGAAGGCTTTAACTTGTGGGGTAAAATGAGGCACATGTATATTGTGTGGTTATATATCATTATATAAAGGTAAATTGTTTTCAAATATAGAAAGATGACATTCTTCAAAAGAATAAAGTTGTTTATTTATACAACTATATTTCTCTATTTTTGTTCTTTTGTTTGTAAATAAACAAATTTATTCTTTTTCAATAAGAAAAAGATTTTAGATTTTGTCAAATTTCTTTTAGTTTAATAGATTTCTAATTTGGATAAATGATTCTTTTTGCTGAATTTTAACAAACAATTTGTTGAAACAACGTTGTTATTTTTAACAATTTTATTTTAGTTAAAGTAACAGGTCTCTCTTAAACGTTTTAAAGTTCCTCCCCAAATGTTTTCAGAGAAAAAAAAAAGGAAAAAGGAACGCGTTATTCATTTTGAGTCAGCATTAGGGCAACCCCCCTCCCCCCCCCCCCCCCCCCCCAACCCAACAAACCTCGGCCGCCCAAAAAAAGAGAATGTTGGACAAATTTCACTTACCGGTTAAAGTTATTTACTAAACCCACTTGCATAAAACTCTAGGTCTGCCACTGATTAAAGGTATCAGGTATGTATCAAATTTGCATTAAATATGAATTTTTTTATATGAGTAAACTTATCTTCGATTTTTTTTTTTTTTTTAAAAAATACTTATTTTTGTCAGAAACTATTCTTTTCAATTTTTTCTTAAAATCTAAAAGCAACTCTTACCAAGTACTTTGGTCTTTCACAAGCTTGACCAAACAGATTATAAGTGTCAAAACTAATTAAATAAATAAATAATAACATATTGAAATAAAAATGTTAAAATTGATTATAAGTAATTGATGCGTTTGATTAAAGAAATATACGTAGGATGATCTTTTGTTAAAATGAGTGAAATAAACTTAAACTTTTTTTATCTAAATATCCTCTAAATAACTCGTTGTGGGTTAAAAATGTTGGAAGAAAATATATAGGGGAATAATGAATAGACAAAAAGAGAAAAAAAACTGTGTGTCCCACAACTTCGAATAATTGTCCTTGGGAATTTACCTTAGGCATGGGCTCCCTCTCAAGCAGATATGCTTTTACATCAACAATGCGTAAAATCTAGTCTAGTTATAAAGAGAAACAAACAAAGGTGCCTAACTTTCTTTCCCTCATTTTGAAAAACACTATAGGAGTATGTGATCGAGTAGAATGATCTGGCCCCCATACCATAGGTTAATTCAAGTTTGGTGCCTAATATGAATTTTGGTGAATAGAATTACTTGGTATGCGTGTTGGTTAAAAATAAGTGAAAATATATCTGCACCGAAATTTTACATAAAAGAATGAATATATAAAATGTGTTTAACATACTTCTTATTACTTAATCATGCTTAATTAATGCATATTTAAAATATATTCATACAGTCGATCCCAACTTGTTTTGGATTGAGATAGAGTTGTTGTTTTTTGTTAAAATCACTAGTAAATAGTGTTGGTTTAATATAAACACATGATACATGTAACTAATTATTTATGAGATAACTAGTACCTCGTAAAATTAGTGCAGATATGACGTACCGTAAACTAGCCCAGACAAAATGATTACAAAACAAATCAAAAAAAGAAAAATGAATTCTAAGCGCACATAAAACTCATCGTGTGTTTTTGCATTTTTTGGACTTCTATGTGGACAACAATGTGAATTGAGTGCTCTTTTCCATGCTAGCTTTTTCCTTAAATATTTGAACTTGATCTTTTTCCCTTAAAAAAAAAAAGGAATTGAGGTTGCTTTTCTTTAATTTATGTCCGTGTTGAAGAACATAATTCAAGAGCATATAAATTTGGCCGAAAGCATTTAAAAGTAGTACTTTTATCAATTCACGGACAAACACATGATTTGATTTGTAAAGAACTTCTATTCAGAAAAGGAAATAATTTCACTTTTGATTGTTCCCATATAAGTTTGGGATCAAAAGTTAAGATACTGTCAAATTGAAAAGCAACAAGAAACCCTCCGTTTTATTTTATAGGCGTTCTTAATGTGATTGAACATAATATTTTACATAACAAGGATAACTTTTAAATTCTATCGTCACAAACTGAATATGCATATATATTATGTTCAAAAATATTCTTTAAATCTTGTGGTCTTAAATACGTCACGTAAAATATTGGATCACCGAATTACGTAGGTGCAAAAATATGTGTAATTTTTTCATAAGTATTTTTTGCTACTGTCTTTGTTTTATATTGTTGATTAAATTCATTTAAGGATTATTCATGACTTGTGCAATCGCAGTTCGTTGCTCGTCTAACATTAGTCTTTCAATACTTGTGAAGATGCAATTAAGGTGCAAATGTTTAATGGAATAACACAAGAAATTTCATTGGATGGATTCTTTAAGGATTGATGTTTAATTTTTGGCTCTGTAAATATATATATATATATATCTTGTCCAAAAGATATAATTATCCGATCTTAGATTTCAAAGAATAGAAGAAGAATTGTATACTATTAAGTCAATATTTAAATTTGTTTAATTGGATGGTTCAAAATAGGTTGAGCCAATGATGAGCGGTTTAATTATCCGCCCAACCTAAGCGTGTTGGACCATTCATGTCTTCGTAGGTTAATTTACCACCTATTTGTACCGCTAAAACTTTCTCAGTAATAACATTTTCGGGTCGTTGGCACTTATGCCTCTCTTTTGTGCTGGTCTTTAAATTTTGTCCCTCAGGACAATTAATTTTTTTGCGTGACATTAATTTATATTTGGATATCATAATATTCCACAAGTTATGCCCTGAGCTTTTAAAGAACTCATGTCCCTAAAGTATTGGGCTCTAGAGACGATTGGTATACTCAAGCTCCCTAAAGTAGTTGCTTATACTTGAGATTGCCAGCAATACAAATCCTATACACATTGGCCTCATCAGCTACACTATAAAGTTTAAGCTTTACATAATTTAGTTGCTTACTTTGCCCTAATTACATATAGTGTGATGCATCTTAAATATTGATAAAATTTTATCTTAAATAAAATATTTACATGTTCGACATTTTGTCCCTATATGAACTATTTTGACATACTTTTTTAACAAACAATCACATGCATCAAAGACATTTTAATTAATAACTATTTATTATGTACAAAAATATTTTAACATAACATGACAATAAATTTAAAATTAAACTAGTTATATATGAGAGATCGAATTTGTCTTAGATTCTAATAAACAACCCCTCAAAGAAATTAAACTCTGAAATGATTTTCATTAAATACATTGAAAATTGAAGTTTCACATATTATAGTTAATGCATTTGGAGGTGATAAACAGTAGAGCAGTGTTAGTCTTCCCCGACTATACTCTTAGGCACAATCCGACCCTCTCCTCTATAACTAGTTCAATCACAATTATTTACAACTTATGTTAAAATATTATATATATATATATATATATATTGTCACGACCCAAATAATGGATCATGCGGGCACCCACACTAACCCTCCCTGGTGGGCGAACCTTTCAGGTAACTACCTTAATTTGATACAACATGCGGAATAAATACTTTTATTATAAGAAATTCCCAAAACCTGGTCTAGACTCATACAAGAGCTTCTAAGAAGTTTACAATTTGAAGTAGATAACAGACTCAAACTGGATACGACTTCTGTTTAAGGATAGAGAACAACAGAAATCTAAGGAGAGACTCTGGGTTGCAATATCTCAAATAGCTCACCCAAACGCCTTTGACGAATGCCTCGAAACGGTCGTGAGACTCCGAACATCACCTGAAATAACTCTACACTCCACAAGGAGTGTAGCAAGAGTAGTATGAGCACAACACAAGGCTCGTAGGTATCATAGGCCGACAATGGTTAGTTCACGCATATAAACAAGAAGCAACTAACAAGTAAGCAGATAAGTAATCAAACACAATCACAACTCTAGCACATATGAAAGTCTTGCAGTAACAATAGTCACAAGGGATTTCAATATCTCAGGTTATAAGCCTAGGGAGAAATCTATAAACCTCGAGTCCATCAAGCCTCTAAAATAAATACTTACAAACAACAACTCAATAATTCACAAATCAAGAATCAATCAGAGAATGTGCCATGCAATGACATGAATAGCAATTCAAATGGAGTGCTATGTGATGCAATGTCGTGCTATGTAAATGTTATGCAATGCAGTAGTCACCTCTCACGCTCCATTCTCGTACACACATGCTATGGCAATGCCTCATAGTCATGACCCATGGGGGACCCGCGAAGTCCATGTACCACTCGTGCTCTCCGGCAGAAACCTCGGAGGCTATCAATTACTCTCAATCTCCGGCAAAGACCTCGGAGTCTCTCAATCATATTCAATCTCCGGCAAAGACCTCGGAGTCTCTCTGTCACTCTCAATCTCCGGCAAAGACCTCGGAGTCTCTCTGTCACTCTCAATCTCCGGCAAAGACCTCGGAGTCTCTCAATCACTCTCCTCTATTAGGACAGCACAAAAGTAATATGGAAGCATGTCATGCATGAAGTCTCAACTATATCACCAATATGCAATAAACAAGTACAAGACATATTATTGTCCATGGCTCAATAATCAATATTACCCTTCCCTTTCATAAGGTGAGTGAGCTAGTATGTGATAATGATACAACTAGGTGATAATTACATCAAATAGCACATAGAATATGGGATGCATGCCTCACATGAAATCAACCTCAACAATCACCGCAGTCATAGGTTCCATAGATTCATACTAGGAAATGCAATTCAATATTCAATTTCTCAGTAATAACCTTCCTCTTCCATATGACTAGTGAGATAACAAGAGAGGGAATTATATCAAGTACATGAAATCACAATACAGTGACAAGCTCACATAATAATATCGCAGTAATGGCGACGAACCCACATAACAGTATCACAATAATGGCGACAAGCCCACGTAACAGCTGACAATATCAACCTAGATGGAATTTACCTCCACACCATGCCTGAAGACCTATCATGCTTTCCCCGTCAATCACTACTATCTACATACGTTTTGCTAACCGGAGTCTAGACATAAAGTAAGCCGTAACCTACATCAATGCCGAACAGGTGTCACGAACTTTCACGCCAAAGCTTTTTCCTTCTGAAGTGCTTCCGAACGGACAAATCCTATCAAATATATAATCTACTTTAGAATACGAATCCCAGAGCGCCCATATTGCTATACCTATATTCGAAACCCAAAAACGCACTCCAAAAAGTGGCCTTGAGCCCACAAGGGCAGATTTGGAATTTTATTAAAAAATAATTTCGCTCATTATCTAAGGATCATATAATTCGGGCGGCATCTCCTCTAAATAATTCACCCCATGCGAACTCCAAATTAGTTCCAAATCACAATAACAACACCAACAACCTTATGTACATCTAATCCATAAGAACATAGCACCATAACAATCCTCATAATTCCACAAAATATTCATATCTCAAAAACACAACATATTTACCCATAACAACTTCATAATAATTTATAATGAGCGACAAGCTCGCATTAGGATCCGTACACTTCATAGCACCTTTTCGTATGTTTCCTTCTTAACTTTAAAAATGTTCTCAATATGATAAGGGCATAATTTTCCAAAATCTCAGCTTTACATCACATAATCACAACAAGAAAAAACAACCTACAATTCCAATTTTATCAAATGACAATTCTATTCACAAGTTCGTGTTTATTTCATCAATTCCCACAATTTAGCAATGACCTAGATGAATTTGAAAACATCTAGGGGAGGAGGATTCTTACCTTATGTGCCAAGAAATATTCTTCTTCCACCTTACTTCACTTCAAAGAAAGTCCGAACTCAACAACACGACAAAACAAACGACGAAATCGAAGCGGTGAGCGAAACCCGTCACAAAATTATATAAATTTGCTGCTTGCTTAATATTTTAAGTACTGAGCCTAATGTTTGTGGAGCAGTACGTTGCTGCTCACTTCTTTTTCATTTTCTGCTCAGGAAGAAAGAAAATTGAAATAACGTCACTGCCTATTTTCTAGTGTGGCCGACGTTAGAATGTTTGGAAAAGGAAGTTGCAGCATATTTCCTTTTGTAATCTTTGGTTCAGCCAAAGTGAGATATATGTGTATATCTTCCATTAATGGATAGTGGAGACCGCATATGTGAAACATAATTAGTTTCCCCCAAGGGTTCCACACAAGACTAATAATAATCCTAGTCAAAAGTTGGCTCATTTTCCATGATGCCACGTGGGGACCTCTTTAAAATACTTATCCAATGCTTATTCAAGAATAATTCAGCCACCTATCCGTACATACTTGGACTATGTCCACTTAATATTTATCCCATAATTTTCATAAAGTTCTTGTCTCCAATACAAATCTCCATTTAATCAATTACTCGCATAACTAATTGTGACAAAATAGAACAACGGATCAAAGTGGTGAGTAAAACCCATATGTTGTTTTGAGGAAAACAAAATTACATGTTACTTCCCTTGAAAGGAGCTCGTGTAGCTGCTAACTTAATTCGTATAGGATTCTCTTAACTTAAGATAAGAAAAAGCATATATCTCTCATTATATATATATATATATATATATATATATAAAACGCTGCCTCCTTGTCAACAAAATCCAAAGATATGTGTGCCTTTAATAAAGTATGATAAGAATTGTACACATTAAATGCAAATGGGTCCCATCTAATCATTACATTTTATCTATCTCCCTAAAGTGTTAGATATTAAAATATAGTCATAGTCATCTTTTTTTGGTGTTATATTTACTAAATGTTGTTGTACGAAATAACATAGTGGCTGCACCCACATTTATAACATAAAATGGGGAAATGATATGATATGATATAATATAACTCTATTTTTATTTCTTTAAATGTGGGCTCCAAGTAATACTCATCCACTAATACCCCTTCCTAGGATGCCACCTTTTTCTACATAACCTTTAGTCATTGTTTGCACCACTTCAACGTGGCAGTGCACTACAATAGCCATCCACAATTTGATTAATTAAATGATTAATCTCCCATAATGATATGTATTCCAAAGTTCAACAAAATGTAGTGGCCAACCTCTCCTTTTTTACACGTGAACATCATAGGAGACACACTTATACTTGTCCATGATATTCCACCACTACCACTTAACATCATAATTAGTCACCAAATAATATACTAGTCCTAATAATGCCAAGAACTACTCCTTCCTTCACACGTTGAGAAGGGATATATGTATATATATATATCGCAAAACGTGGCTGCTTAATTAAATTAAGGTTGCTGCCCAACTTCTTAAAATAGAATCGGGTTTGCTGCTCAAATTTTTCTTTCTCAAAAAGCTAATTACTTTGATACTCCAATTATGAGGTGAGATGTTTAATTTAAGTGAGAGCAAGGGTCTTCAATGTTGCAGCATATATGAATTCGTAAATAAATGAGCTTGGAGAAAATGATATCCGAAAAGTTGCTATTATTAATGGAACGTGGGTTCCACATCAAGGTGTCATTATGAGGTCCATGTGTGGACACTAGTCATTTGCTGTCCACTTTTCTTGGCCAAACGTGGATGTGGTACATTTATCCATAATATATTGTTCATGCTTTGTGAAGAAGATTTCTTACTTTGAAATGAAATTCCATGGATAGCCATTACATAGTGTGTTGTAAGGCCCACCTAATCCTTATTTAATTAGTAAAAGGCTTGGTCATAAATTACCACCAATATATACATATGCCACCTTGCAATGAATTATAAGGTTGCTGATTCTCTTAGTCCCACGTGGACTGCATTATCATGCACCATTAAGACACTTACGGACCACTACCTCCTTGCAATTAACTAATTGTCTTCCACTAACATTCCACTAACACTCTTAATTACTACATGTTTCCCACTAACCTTCTTAATTAATCAATTACTCCAATAATTAATTATGGGCTTGTCCTATTACTCCCCAAATAAAATCATTGTCCAAAATAATCTTTTTACTTAATCATTTTATTTTATTTAAAAATTATCCACTCCGTCAAATACCATATTTATCCACTTACGCCTTATATGTGTGCAAATAATATTTCTATGAATAAACTATTCACACACATTAAATACATATATTCTAAAATTTACTCGTCAATTAAATAACCGAATCACCCGTTATCGCAAGCTATAGACACCAAAATTAGATCACGAAAAGGGTATTTTAGGGATACTAGGCCTAAAAGAGCTAAACGACCAATGAGTCGTTATATATATTGAATATTATTAAATGTATCAGAGCTCTGAATATAATTTTCAAAGCGGTATCAGAGCTTATTTTATGTCAAATTTAGCTCTGATACTAAGTTCTTTAGCTTTGTTTTTGTTTTTCTTTAAGTTTTTAATATACTCGTATGAAGGATTTTTTTTTTTAAAAAATATCTCTTGCAGCTGATAATGATTGTTGACACCTAATTTTCACGTTATAAAACGCGTATTTTAATTTTTAAATTTTTCGAGTCCAAGACGGAATAAGGATGCCCTTAAAAAAAAAGTTAAAATTTAAAAATCCTGAAAAAATTGCAAAAGTTGACGTATAATTATTATTCCATAAAAATTAATGATTACAAGAAATTACAAATTATTTACTTTCACAAACATGATTTGGAAAGAAGATACATATCCGGCTCCGTCTAACTCGACAAAATTGTTAATTAAAAACGATGTATGAATTACGGTTCATTTTTAATCGCATTTTTCACATTTTTAAATATTACTCGGAAGTATATCAATATCGGGCTCGTTTTGAAGCTCGTGTTTTAAAACAACGTATTATGATTTTTATTTCGTCAAAATATTATTTTACGAGGGGCGTATTAGACTAGTTAACCTAAAACTATATAAAAACTATGCTACATTTTTATAAAAAATAAGGAGGGGATTTTATCCATTTGTACCTTTGTTGATACTCTTTGGATAAGGTCTTTTGGTGGGAAAAGTACGGCCAAGTGGCCTATTTTTGTCCATAGAATTCTAAATGCTTAGTTGGATGATTTTTGAAAATTTGAATAAGGATTTTGGGGGAAAAAGCTATGGCCACATGACCTATTTTTGTTCATAGAATTCTAAAATTTGCTTGCCTACAAATAGAAGGGATGGACATTAGAAATGGAGGAGGTCACCTTTTTTTAGAGAGAAAAAAGGTGGAAATTTTATCTTTCTATTTTGGGGGATGGGACCACACAATAGAAAGTAAAAACTATCCATCATCATCTTCCTAGAAAATGGTCACAGATGAGTAAAAAAAAAGGGACCCATAGCAATAAAAAAACTTATCACTAGGGGTGGGCGTTCGGTTTTTCGGTTCGGTTTTTCAAACTTCGGTTCGATTTTTCGGTTTCGATTTTCTGAAAGTGGACTTCGGTTCGGTTTTTTGAAGTTCGGTTTGGATCGGTTTCGATTTTTTAATTCGGTTTTTTTTTGGCATGGGCCTGAAATGGGATATTTTCTATAGATGATACTTTTCAACTTCAATAATAACATCTATAGATGTTACTTTTATTATTATTATTTTTTCGGACTGTCATACTTTGCCTTTCTTTGAGCCGATGGTCTATCGGAAACATCCTCTCTATCTCGACAGTAGGAGTAAAGTTTGCATACACTCTACCTCCCCAAACCCCACTTTGTGGGATTACATTGGGTATGTTGTTGTAGTGCTTAAATAATATAGTAAAAATTGGCTACCAGGTAAAATTAGCACTCCTTTAGGTGATCATTGATCCAATCTCCCATACATAATTCAAGCCTTGTATTGTAAAAATTTCCAATGGACTTTATTTATTGCTAAACAATAAAAGATTATCGCTAATTTTATTTAACGATGAAAATCAATAATGAATTATCGAAAAATCATGTTAGCTAAAGATATTTAGCAACATATTAGCATCAAAATCCATAGTTATCTTTTTTTATTTTTGTTATTATGGGAATATTCTCCTAGAGCTCCGGATCTGTGGCATTCTTTTTCCAACTCATCCATAATAGTATTTGATGCATTAGCTAATCAAAGCAAATTGCTATAGTTTATTCTTTAGCAAATTAGTGAAGAAAATTTAGCAACCAAGACAAGCCACTGACCAGAAAATGCTTTATAACAGTAGCATTGTAGCAGCAGTAGTTACACTGTTCGGTTAAACCGAAAAACCGAAGAACCGGTGAACCGGAACCGAACACCGAACTGAACACCGAATTTGTTATATAAAAAAACCGAAATCGTACTGAAACACCGAAAAACCGAAACCGAAAAACCGAATTAATTCGGTTCGGTTCGGTTTTTCGGTTTTCGGTGTTTATGCCCACCCCTACTTATCACCATCTTCTTTCACACCATTTTTTTTTACCTTCACCATTTTCACCACCTAAAACCCCATTATTGAAACCACACACAAGAGGAAAAAAGAAAACAAAGAAAGGGAGTTCGAAAATTAGCAAAAAAACAAAAAAGCTAAGGTTTGATTTATATATTCAAAAACTTAGTAGCTTATACACACTCTTACTAAAAATATACAAAATATAAATAATATATATATATATATATATATATATACACACATAGAAGAATACGAATATCGTCCAAAAAATTTAAAAAGACAAAGGGGTTTTCAAAGATTTGTGAAGTGTTGGTGCTTGAATTTGGTGGACTCAATCCCTCCTTTTGATCTTTAGGTTGCCCCATCAAAAGGTAACCTCTTATGCCATCCTTTATTTTATTTCTAGTTATGATTATATGTTATTTATGATGCTTGTGTAATTGAAAAGGATTATGTGCTAGCCTAACTTTATTTACATGGTTAAGTGAGTATCGTATGGATTTATTACTATTTGAAAAATGAAAATAAATTAGAGGTTTCATTTAAACAATGTTAAGTGATTTTAGGTTAGTTAAACTGATAAAAAATAAGAAAAAGATTAGCTTAAGTAAGAATTTTGACATTGTGTTGGTAGGTTTAGTATGATTTATTCAATATTGTTAGCTTTTGATATATAAAAAAAAAAGAGAGAATTTTACGTTGCAATTCATTTTATAAAAGTTGTTTGCATTAATATTAGAACTTTTTAAATATTTCAAAAATAACATATTATTTAACACATTTAGCCAATAATTAAACATGAATAATGTCGCAAATGAAGGGATGAATTTACTCTCTTTCTCCCACTAAATTAGGAATTGAATGCTAGAAGTTCTTTTTTCCTCTTTTCTCTCTTCCCAAACTAAATTCGGATTAAATGCTAGAATAATATTTTCTCTCTCTCTCTCTCTTCCCTATTTTCCACAAATGGTGGTATTAAGGGTTGGATGATAGAACATCATAAAAATCATGTTTTTATTTTATTTTGATGGTATAAGTACAATATAAGTAAGATCTTTGAGAATATGCATGATTACGCTTAATTAATACACAAAATTATTGACAAAATTTATGGTATATTCCTGGTATGTTTATGATATTAAACATTTATACCAGAAAATATGTCATAATTATGAAAAGCTTAAAAAATTATATGCTCATATATAACATATTTGTGATATATTCACCACTTAAAATTTAATTACAGCAATATATACTTGGGATATAAAAAACATGTCATATATTTTCTAGATATATATACATAAAATATACGGTTACTAATTCAACATACATCTAATATATTTTTTATATTTTTAAAAAAGATGTGTACATTCTTTTTCTGAACATAGACTGTTTGTATACTTGTGTGTGTGATATATAGGAAGTTTTTTTTTTGATGAACTATATAAGGAAGTTATCCTCACTGCATTTGTCTTTTTACTTATTTATAGGGATTATTAATTGGTGTCCTTATTAAATGGAATGTAATAAGTTGTTTTAATAATGGAATAAATCCTTAAATCTATTAAGTTACATTAATTCTGCCAAGACACGGGTTACGTTTTTTTGGCGGGTCACATATTATTTGGCTAAAACTGATATGTTTAAATTTTGTGCTAAAATTATGTAATGTCAAATTTAACATTTTCTTGAAACTTACTAATTTATAGCAACTATTGAGCCTTTTGCATAAATTGTCCTTTTATTTATAAGTATGATAATTATGGGCTTGACTTAAAAGCATTGTAATTCATTTTGGCTTTGTAAATTAGATAATTGACCTCGGCCCATTACTAATGTTTTATACACCTATCTTTTGTGACCTCCCAAATTTGTTGGTAGGTCTTTCGAGGCCCACTAACATTTCTAGATCAAGGCAACCCCTATCACGGAAGGACTAAGGCATTGGAGCATAATTTGGAGCGAAAATATTTACTTATACATTTTTCTATTGGGTTTGGTCGGCCCAACTCCCTAACTCTTTACTATTTATTTGCCAAAATTGATTAAATGTGATTTATTGGAACCCTTAAAAATTGTCATGTATTAGAGTTGCCAAAAAATCGTTTTCTAAATATAAAACTGATTTTTACAATTATTAGCATATAAAAATGATTTTTGGGACAAAATAATAGACTTGATTAATTTTGCGGAACTAGAGACAAAAATGATTATGGACCGCGCATATGGACATCTTGGACAATATTGGACTTAAACTATTTTTTGGATTAGCTTGGACTAAAAGGATAAAAGTCTAAAAAATATAAAATATGGTTAAAATATGGATAATAATAGTATGCCAAAAAATGATTTTTTTTTTATAAAACTTAAAACTAAAAAAACCTTTTTCTAAACTCGGGTGGGCTTACGTAGTGTTCTACTTAGGTTAACGCCTTAGGGTTTTAACCTAGTTATTCTAGTTCGAAACCCAAAACGTCCAATTTTGGGCAAAACTTTACTATTTGCATTTCTTGAAAAGTGAGTATTTTTGCATAAATGACACATCTTGATTTATGGAAATATAAACAAAAGCAGTTTTTTATCACAAACAGTTATATCTACAAAGGCATACTATTAGAACCAGTAGGTCAACCGTATTTTACGGATCCTTAATACCGGAGTGCCTAACACCTTCCCGGGGATCACCAGAACCCTTACCCATACTTTGGTATAGATTGGTTTCATTTAAAATTTAACCGTTTTAAATGAACCCTTATATATATATATATATATATATATATATATATATATATATATATATATATATATATATATATATATATATATATAACTTGGAGAACAGTGACTTGATATCTCAAAATAGATGTATATACTAACCATGTTGTGATAGTTTATGATAATTAAGCTAGTATCTAGTATAGTTCACAATTTGTCTCAAATGTCTGTTGTCTCATTGTCAATTTGTCAAATTTATCTATCACACCATCAAAGATCCCGTGGTAATTAAATGTTTTGATTTGGGTGTGAAGAAGGACGGATAAACTTGGAAGTTCATGTAAAGAATTATTTTAATAAATTCTTGCTTCATTGCCTGAAGAGAAAATAAACGGGGTGAAGACCTCAATTACATATAAATGATCATGGTGAGTAGTTAAACTAAAGCAAGACGATCTACGATTTTCCTAACATCTATTATTATATATATATATATACAGATGTAATCGAGAAATGATCCAAATTTACTATATCACACAGATGAAAATAAAAGAACTGCGACATAAGTATGTTCCTGATCGACGGTCATGATGACGATGACTGCCAGAGACATCTCCACCATTGTGTTAGGGGGCGGCACCACCGGACGTGGTGGTTCCTCCACCGCCTCCTTGGTGGAAGAGCAACGATCCCGTTTGCACGAGTAGGAACAAGCGATTGTGATGATTGCTATAGCAAAGACTACCACCACTCCCACAACATGTATAAGTAAAAGGTAAGGGAGTGGAGATTTCAAGTGAGGGTCCATTGTGTTCAATTTATTTCTCTCTAGCTCACACACTGAAAGTTACTATGTACTTCACCGTTGCAAAGATGATTGAGCTTATCACATGAAAAAAAAAAAGGTTGTATTTTATGGAAGCATTCGATCTCTTAAATGTTTCTCACGTGACACAACCAGATTTTGATTTTGTTTTACCTTGTTATGAAGCATTCACTTAATATTTATTTACCTAACACTATCAAGTCATTTTCACCAAGCTAGTGTACGCTCCCCCCTCTCTCACACCTATTAATATACATGACAAATTTTTCCAGAAGGAGATAAAGGGAAAAAAAATCAGATTTTGACCGCCATAGCAAGCCCGCCGTAGCAGTGGACCAGTCCGCTACAGCAGAACGTGATAACGTCCAAATACACTCCTCAAAGAGAAAGTGTACACGGTCGTATGCAATATATTTACCCAACTATGAGTCGGGGTCGATCCCACAGGGAACAATGTGCTAGGCGATTAAGAAAGTAAGGAACTTTCACCAACTACGCTAAAGCGAAACGATAGATAATATTTTGGTTTTTTGAGAAAATTATAACTAATGCGGAAATGTAAACTAACCTAGAAAGCGAGTAAAATGATCAATGGCCACAAGCATGGATAATAGGATATTACACTCAAGTAACGATCCAACGTATTTTACGATTTTACAACTAAGAGCGGATTTGTGTTGATAGATAATGATATCTAAAATCTCATTGAAAGTCTTCCAACCAAATCAATGAATTTCACTCTAAGCTTTTCCAAGCCTTAGAGTGTGATATTAGGTACAATCAATTTAACCTCAAGTAACTATCCTCTTCCGAGCTCAAGTTATTAGATGAGTTTAATGACCCAAATTCTTGTTAATTAATCTTTCCCAACCTAGATTTCCTCTTCCAAGCTCAATCTAAGTAAATGGGTGAGTCCTAGGGTTAGCTACTCCCTTTGGAAACATTCAAGAATGAGATTAATTAAATCAACAAAGACCCACTTCAATAGCAATAAAAATCATTCAATACATAAGCAAAACAAGAGTTTCAATCCAAACTTTAATCAAGAATAGTTTCACAATCAAGATTCAAGTAATGGAATAAATACTACACACTTAGATATGCAATACAAAACAAGGAATTGAAGAAAGGATTAAGAAATATCTCATTGAAGTGCTTCCAATCTTCTCCTCCAATGTTGTAGAAAAAACCCTAGCCTCCAAAACTTGCAAAATGACCAAAGATGGAAAATGTTTTGCCCTAGCCTCTCTTTTGTAGCTCCCCCCAATTTTTCCAAGTCCAAAAAATGTCAAAATCTGCCCCCATATTTCTGTTTTTGCAATTCTGCCCGTTTTTGCAAAACTGTCCACTTTTGACAGTTTTGCAAATCTGTCCCGTTTTTGCAAAACTGTCCAGTTTTGACAGTTTTGCAAAAATGTCCAGTTTGACCTCTTTTTGACTTTCTTTTCACTCGGTATCTTCCGATCACTCATTTCAGCTACTTGGCTTGTTTTGCTCTATTTTGTTCCATTTTGGTCCATTTTGATCCACTTTGCTCTTTTATGCTCTCCGGTCATCTTTTCCTACAAAACAACATAAAAACACAAAAAGTAACAACAAAAGTGCTTAAGGAGTCACAAAAGCTTAAGGAATTAGCGTCGAATATCGCGTAATTTCACGACTCATCAGAACGCGCAGACCAGAACCCGTGTTTAATGACCTTATTTCGGGATTTACAACTTTTATCCACAAACCCCTCTTCTAAGCCGTCATTAGGGTATTCTCAGAGTAAAACACTTGGTGACTAGGAAAAGGTGGCTCTCCAAACATCCTTCGGGTTATCTTCCTTACAGATTTCTCTATCACGGTTTTCGGCTCCAAGGCAAGATGGTGGATACTCCATGAACGTTCATGATAGCTGCTCGGCAACGAGGCAGGTTATGGTTTACTTGAGTTAGACTTTGATTAGTAAATCGTATATATGTTATAGAATTGACAGGAGAATGTATGATTAGGTCTTCGGACAAGGAGCTCGGTTGGACATTGTTTAGGTTATGATGAATGCCGACTTCTGTGGGTGTTGTGCCATTAAGTAAATAGGTGAAACAAGATGCATAGTTGATATACTGATTAAGGAAGCAAAGTAGTTGTTGTGGGTTTTTATTAATCTAGTGAGAGGGTGGGTATGTGCAATTACCAAGTTGGCCAAAAATAGGGTCTTGTTGTACCTTGTGTTGAGGAGACCTATTCCTAAATTGTGGGTGTCCTAATTGAGTATTCATGTTGCCATTATTCTATGTACTGAGCATGCGGGAATCATGAGTATTTACTTCTTGTTGATTCAAAGTGATTCCTTATTAGTATTATTGGCTAGTTGAGTCTGAGTATGGTTGTTGCATGATGACATGTGTTCTTACTATATGTAGCTTCGTAGAGTATCCCCATTGTTAGGAGAGTGATGTATTAAGTCTTGTCGTGTCTCGTGATAAGGTGACTTGCATTCTTGATATTGACAAATTGATTTGTGAGTCCTGATATGACTTGTGGCGTGGTGATTATGGTCATTGATATTGATTTTTGATTGCTCACATTCCTTATTGATTGTGGAACGGAAATACATTGTGATGAGAAAGAAATATAATTATGAAAAGGCACATTTCACAGGGGTGATACGAATCGAATTGGGGAAGAACCAATTCAATCCAAAACGCGAAATTTAAAGATATGAAGAATAGGGGATGAGAAATAGAGGATAAAAGTAAGACCCAATTGGGACGAATTTACGGACAAACCTAAGTATATCAAACTTAGACCCTTCCAATTGAATCCGATCCTAAAAGTACCACGACTATTTGAAACTCAAGGCAAAAGATTCAATTTGAATCCATAAATGGTAATGTCTTCATGAATATCAATGGACATAAAAGGTTCACAAACCAACAATGGATTCCACCATCATATTGACTAAAATAGCCTTAGAATCTACCTAACAATCTATCACTCAATTTAGAGTATCATAATTCATCATCCAAAATCTAAGTGTAAAATGAAGGTTAAGTCTAATACTTGTACTCCTAGAAATTAGAAGAAAGCTAGCTATTACATATTTGCCCTTAATGAGGCAAGGGCCTTGTTTGGCTAGTTGGATGTTGGCTTGGAATCCGAAATGTCTCTCCCTTGCACAAATAGCCATCATCCAATCCTCAAAGCTTGCAATTGCGACCATTTGCATGTATGTCCCTTCTTTGCATGTTTGGCCACTTTTGCATTTCTACCCTTTTGCATATCTAGCCACTTTTGAGTGTTGGCTTTCTTTCTTGCCCAAGCTACCTTCCATACGTCATAAGCCATCTTGTGTGGCTTGTAGGAGCCTCCAAAGGCCTCAAACGACTTCCTCTACTTCCATGTAGCTTGTAGAGCTTAATGTCTCATATCTCGTCCTTGAATGTACGACTTGAAATGAAGTGTGGTAAGTAGGATCATATCATCCTCCCCTTCTTCAAAAGGATTCATCCTTGAATCCGAGCCTAGCAAAACCCAAGGGAAGCCATACGAAAACATACTCCTCAAGGATTGAGGGTTAGCACGCAAAGTAATAACCACACATACATGCCAAGTATGGACAAATTTGTGGTACAACCACATATCAATAACAATCATGAATAACATTGGCATGCATGAGGTATCAAGAAGTTGATCCCTCCAAGGTTCATGACATAAGGATGAAGTAATAAAACCAATGGATGCAAAATACGAAGTATGTAATACTACATTGGTTCTATTTGACATGAAGCACCATGGAAACTCATTTTCCAGACAAGGTGTCCCTAAATCAAACAAGGTAACACCCGGGTCAAAAGGGAAGTATAGCCACCTATTAGGGTCAATAACACAACCAACTACCCCATAAGTACCTTCCCCAACATAAGATGCACCCCCAACACAAATAAGAGCGTCATCATATGCAAACAAGTAATAAAGAGAGGTATCACTTAAGATAACTTCTTCATCTATGTCATCCTCCAATGTAGCCTCACTATTAGTTTCAAGAATAAAATCATCCAATAGGCTATTATGAAATTGAACATGAAAGGAAGAAATTGCAATTTCTAGAAAAAAAATTACCTTCCTTTTTAACACTTCCCCTGCCCATAAGTTGATCACAATTCCTCAAAAGAAGATCTCCATCGTAGGGAAGAGTATCATCATCCCATAGTGGATTACAAAACACATTATAGCCTCCAAAGGTGGTTACATGCTCAACATTGCAATACCAACCACTATGCATAGCACCCTCACTAGTCATGTTATCATCAAATAGGACATTATCTTTTATGACAGAAGAATCCATGAACAACGAAGATTCAGAGCATGCAATTCCACTCTCATAAAGACAAAATTCACTTCCCATAACACTTTCATGCACACGACTAGGTAAATGATAAATTATATCAACATGATCATTAAATTGAGGGTAATTAAGCACATCGCAAGGTTCCTCAAATAGTGTATTTTCATAGCAAAAAAAATGATCAACACAAGTAACCACACTAGTTGGACGCAAATCGATCTTGCCAGAAGAATCAATTCGGTCATCGCTAGGATCAACTAATGGGGGTCCTAACATCTCACATGGCAATGTACTAACATGCATATCAAGAGGATCAACACTAGGTGAACACAGCTTGCTCTCAAAGGAAGAGTCAAGATGGTCATCAATAGGATCAACTAGTGTTGGATTACCCATAACAATTACATTGTCAATTGTCATTAAAGCACTAGGCATATCACAAGGCAAAGATTCATTAAGCTTATTTAGGGAAAAGCTATCATTTATACTTACTTCAACAATATGTTCATTCACATATCATTTAGAGAGTTAAGATTAGCTGTTGTACCTTGAAGTTCGCATTCATCTTCTTTGCCTCAGGTTTTATATTTGGAGCTCACTTTCCCCTTCGGGAAGTCCTCAACTACCTCAAAATCCTTCAAAAGTTGAGTTTCATCATTTGGCTTGCTTCCGACAATACCTGCACTATCAACAAGACCACTAAAAAGGAAAGAAAAGGTATAAGGGTTAGAAAGAGATTGTGACAACTCTCTCACATCACTCCTCACTTCCTCTCATTTTTTCTCTCTAGAGTTGTCACTTTTCACTCCCTTACTCCTCTCAATCTTTTCTCTCTCAATTTCTTGGGAGTTAGGGTAAGTGTTAAGTATATCTTTGTAAGGGTTAAAGGAACCCTCCACTTTACTCTCCTATTTCGCTTCACAAAGCTTAGACTTTTCCATCTTCATTTGTTGTTCCTTGCGTAAGAGTTCCATCCATTCACCCATACCTTTCAACTTTCCATCCACACTTTTCATCTTCCTACCTATACCTTCCATCTTCGATGTTAAGCCCGATATTTGAGTCATGATCATAGCCAATGAACTTGCTATAGATGGCATATCTCCCATCTCTTGAATCCGACTTCCTTGATTAGTCATTATAACCTTTCGACTAGGATAAAATGTCAGACTTGAGTAGTCACCACAGGAACTTCCATAACCAACAAGTTGGTCATCTCCCTTCAACACTTCTCTCCTCCTACCCTCCACATCATAACCATATTGGGAACATGGTAACTTCGGCTTAGGATAAGAAGCATGATTCATCGTGTTTCTTGGATGAGGAAATGTATATTCTCTTCTCCTTCTAGGCGGACTCCTACTCGGCCCAATCCACACACTTATACCTTTTTGCTTGGAATAGGAAGTATCACAAGCCGATGTATGTGAATATCTACTAGAAGATCCCTCATAAGAGTTTTGTTCAATCCCATTATCTTCACAAGTATATTCACCACAAAGCGCATAGCCGTTAGGCTCACAACACCACATTCTTCCCATTCTTGCAAGTTCTCTCCAATTGGTTCATATCGAAAGGGTGCGGAAGGAGCATACCTCAATTCAACCCCATGTCCATGGTGTGTAGGATGAGACTCTTCATGTTCGTATCCACCATAGGGCTCTTCGTCATACTCATCTACTCCTTCTTCTTCATAAGCCTCATGAGATGTTACCTCACAATTGCCCTCGGAGTAGTATTCTTCATCCTCATACGGGTTATGATTATATCGACCATATTCTTCATTCGGTTTATGAGCACCATAACCATCATATTCATTATAAGAATAGTGATGCCTACCATCATGGTCATACCTCTCGTTAACTCCCTCATAGCTTCCATCACCCTCATAGTCCTACCCTCCATTGCTAGATGCATAACCTTCAAAATCATCTCCACAAGACTCGGAAGCTATGGATGAAATCCTTATCTCTCCTTCTCCTTATGTCTCCTCTTCGTGTACCTACAAAATGAGCAAACAAGATTAGTAGCAAAGGTTCCTCACGTCACTCGTATTTGCACTCAAGCTTACCTCCCAACCTAAAGCTTATTCCAAAGTTGGTCAAGAAACCTTTTAATCCAATCAATTCACAAGATTTCTAACCTTTGTGGAGGAATAGATTCTTGTTAATCGAAAGACGGGCAACTCGATAAAGCAAAATGACTTGAGCCAAGAAGATTCAACGAGGTTTAAATGAGAAAAGCTTGAAAAGAATTGGCACGAAAGAAAGACGGACTCAAGAACTAGCGTACACAAGTAGAACAATTACTAAATGCATACTAGTTGAAGGGAATAAGAAAATGAAATGCTAAAATCGGGAACGAAATAGAATTTCGGGCCCGGGTAGGTGATAACTTGAAAACACGGTCTTGAAGCCTCAATTGATCCACGGTATCAATTTGAATTAACGGAAACTTTAAAAATTCTATACTTTTTTTTTTTTTTTTGCTCCCTACCAAAGGATTAGGGATACAAAACCAACAAGCAATCCCAAGAATTTTTTTAAAATTAAAATGAATTAAGAACAAGATTTGAGGCATGGGAAATCCAAGAGATGAGATGAAAGTGAAAGGAATCGAAGCTTGAATCAAGATACGTTTACCTTGGATTGTACTGTCGATCTCAAGATATACGGCCAATATTAAGAAATACGGCCAGCACTCTTAAATTATACGGGCCGTATAAACTTATACAACCAAGGAATACGGTTGGAGATCAAGTTATACGACTGCCCTTCCAAGTTATACGGTCGAGGCCGTTATACGGACCGTATTTTTGAATACGGTTCGTATAAGGGTCCGTATTTAAGAAGTTACGAAAACAGAATGCTCACTTCAGTCCCTATATGACCACAGGCTTGACTTTATACGGACCGTTTTTTAAGAATACGGTCCATATTTAAGAAGATAAGTATTTTCTTGCTCAAAATAGAATGTCCAATTTTTGGTGTTGAGTTATACGGTTGACTCCTAATGGATTATACAGTCCTTGTATTGATATACGGACCGTATATCATGAACGTGCTTCCACTTTCACTGATGATGTATTATACGATGTAACTCGATCCTTGGTTGGATTTTTTCGAATTTCCTTGACTTGTTGGACCCACACAACCTAGTATTTTCCCCTTTGGGGGTAGGAAAACACCTTTTGACAACTTTGGAAAAGATATTTTGGATCAAACGCACCCTTGGGTCATATTCTTCCTCAAGAAGATATGAAGATCTTCAAGAACACCAAGAACATTCAAATTTTCAATGTACCCCAAATCAACTCATTTTTGTCTCAAATTTCAGATATAAGCTCCCTTTGATTTGGAGAACAAAGCCCACTAACTAATTAGCTTCAATTTCAACTCAATCACCAAACCCACTTTTGAGTTCTTCAAGCTTAATAATGATGATTGACTCAAACTTCAACCAGATAGCTTCAAACTTTGTATCTAGCTAGTTTTCACCTCAACAAGCTCAAATCCAACCTCAAAAACAACAAAATCAAACCACAAAAATAATTTTTTTTTTTTAAATTTTGTTTATTTTTTTATTTTTTTGGGATTTTCAAATTTTGAGCCTAGGATTAGAAATTCCATGAACAATCTCTTAGCCTATGCTCTGATACTAAATGATACGAATCGAATTGGGGAAGAACCAATTCAATCCAAAACGTGGAATTTAAAGATATGAAGAAAAGGGGATGAGGAATAGACGATAAAAGTAAGACCCAATGTCCCAATTAGGGCAAATTTATGGACAAACCTAAGTATATCAAACCTATACCCTTCCAATTGAATCTGATCCTAAAAGAACCACTACTATTTGAAACTCAAGGAAAGAGATTCAATTTGAATCCACAAATGGCAATCTCTTCATGAATATCAATGGACATAAAAGGTTCACAAACCAACAATGGATTCCACTATCATATTGACTAAAATAGCCCTAGAATCTACCTAACAATCTATCACTCAATTTAGAGTATCATAATTCATCATCCAAAATCTAAGTGTAAAATGAAGGCTAAGTCTAATACTTATACTCCTAGAAATTAGAAGAAAGCTAGCTATTACATATTTGCCCTTAATGAGGCAAGGGCATTGTTTGGCTAGCTGGATATTGGCTTGGAATCCGAAATGTCTCTCCCTTGCACAAATAGCCATCATCCAATCCTCAAAGCTTGCAATTGCAACCATTTGCATGTATGTCCCCTCTTTGCATGTTTGGCCACTTTTGTATTTCTACCCTTTTGCATATCTAGCCACTTTTGAGTGTTGGCTTTCTTTCTTGCCCAAGCCTTTCCCACGCTACCTTCCATACAACGTAAGCCATCTTGTGTGGCTTGTAAGAGCCTCCAAAGGCCTCAAACAACTTCCTCATCTTCCATGTAGCTTGTAGAGCTTGATGTCTCATATCTCGTCCTTGAATATACAACTTGAAATGAAGTGTGTTAAGTAGGATCATATCAGGGGGTGGGGATGTGGCCTAGTTATGGGCTCGTGATTCGAGGTCAATTTCAGAGTGAGTGGTACATAGACACCATGGGTCCCATGCAAGTCATGGCTAATGGGTCAAACATTACCTTTTAGCTGTGTATGGATACGATACTAACATTGATTGCATTATACTTGTGTGTTCATATATTTGTGGTGGAGGCAGAGCTGATCCCAATTGGGTGACATATAGTTATGGTTCATCCTGGTGAGTTTCAACTGAGTTACTCATGATTGGGAAAAGGAGGGGTTTACAATCAACCTCATGGTACGTTAATAATAAAGAAAGATAAGTTGACCTTACCCTGTTAGTATGGCTAAGTGTGGGGAGTTTGTTTATTTGTTATCATGGATTGCATTGATTTGTTGTTCTTACTTGATCTTCAATAAGTGGGTTGAGTCGAGTGTCCATTGTGGAGTAAGTGTTTGAATGAGTCTAATTGCTAAACTTTGAGTAGGTTAAAGTAAGGGAAATAAGGTAAGAATTAGTGATCCCACTGTGTGTTGGTTGGTAGAAAGATTGAGTTATGTTCTATACAAATTGATGTAGTCTAATTGGTCCAGAAGTTTGTCATCAATGATAAATGTTGTGGTCTGATGGTCCTTACTTCCTAATGTTGCTTGACGTGGTAATGGGATATGAGCAGGTTTATGTCGGAACTGTTTAAGTATGTTATACCCCATTTTAACCGGGTCAAAGCGAAGTACAACATATTGGTGATTCCTAATTATTTAACTTAAAGAGTCGCCACCTAATTATTTTAACGGTGAATTAGGACACCTAATTATTAACTAAGTGATGCTAAAAGTTAAGTCCGATTAATGGTCTACTTAACTTAACGATTCTAGGTAAGGGTTCTAAATATCCTAATGGGAAGGTGTTAAGCATCCATTAGAATCCATTAAATAAGGTTACCGACCAAACTTAGGTTAATGAAAAAAGAGTTAAAATATGCCAATAAATGTTTTTTTTTTTTTAAATATTATCTATAATAACTAGGTGCAGATTAGCTTAAAAGGATAATGCCAACATCTAAAACACTTAATTTAACAATAAATCCCAACGGAGGTGAATGTAAAGTCCATTCCCAAAAGAAGTTCAAGTTAGATAAAACCCGATTTTGAATGTATTAGAAAGAGCATTAAAGGCATTCGTTTGCAAAAAAAAAAAAATGTTTTACTTGCTTGCAAGGAACATGGCTCTAAAAAATAAAATAAAAAGAAAGATATAAAACATAGTTACTTTCATTGAAATGCCAAGGAAATTAGTGCAAGTTAATTTAATATTTTAAGGCAATGGCAGGTCTAATGGACCCAAAATATGGTGCTAAACTGCAAGTGTTAAAAAAAAAGTGAGCTAGAAAAGATTAATTTTAGAAAGTTTTGACATGTTAAATCTTTGAGCTAGAGATATACTCAGAAAAACCATTCAAGGATCATTCCCTTAAAATAAAGTGGACCTCTTGAATAAAGAAAAGAAACATATTTCCTGCTGAAATGACCAAATGCTCGTCTTTCAAATTGAGCGAAAAAATGCTTTCATTTGAACATTTAGAATAAATTAACTCTTAAACAAATGCTTATTCTTCTAAAAAAAAAAAAATCTCGACTCATATAATAAAGAGACCCTTAAGAAATTAAGCTTGGAATAGTGTTCTGGGAATTATTACTTTCTATACTCACTAAAATAATATTCCCCATATCCCCTCTAATTTAAGTGTTTTAAGGTCAATAATCTTACGGGAATCAAATAAAACATTCACAAATAAGAAACAAAAAAAACAGTTAGTACTCTTAAGACTAGCAAAATGCAATAGTAGCTCCTTTCTTCTCCCCTCTTCTCCGTGCTTTTATTCAGATGTTTTCAAGAGAGGAGAGAACTGAATGTAGAATAGACATGGATTCAAAATCTAGCGGCGATATCGAATCTCGAAATGAGAAATTTTGTGGCGGCGAGAGTTTTCTTATGAAGACTCCATTTACTCCCACAGTGTACATGAAAAGGAAAATATAATAAGGATTAGAAACGTACGTAACTGTTAAATAAGGCAAATATAAACACATATGAGTGTTAAACTTCCAAATACACTTGTTAACAGTAGGCATAAAGAAAGTTGCAGCAGATCTTAAAATCGTTCGGACACCTAACTAATACATGCATTCTGCTATAACTATATGTTGACAAAAGAATTTTTTGGGTAGTATTTTTTGGTATGCCAAACATTAGACAAACATCTCATACAATCTAGTCTTAAACTAAACCCAAAGCAACGCACCTTATCATTAAACTGGTAACAAAAACTTATTAGACAGCGAAGGAATAATCTTACATGGATAACATACGCATACAAACGTATCTGTTCAACATCTAACATTAACTCAGTTAACTGTGGAAAGGCTCTTGGTGGTACTATAGCTTTAAATACATAACACACTTCAATTTATGACTCGATATTAAGCAAAGCCCAGCAAACCGATTACGAGACTTCAATCAATTAGTTCAATTAGCACATGGTTCAAAGACATAATTGGAAACTCCAGGTTGTTAAATTCAACTGTCTCAAACAAATAATGGCAAGAATAACTAAAACTCAACCTATCATATCAAAAGGCAGTTGTCTTTTATTGCATTTTCACAAATCAGGCTAGGATTAAACAAATTCCAAGATCAGCGTCTCAAACACTTTAATACCAGCTATCGAAAACATTAAAGCTATAGATTAAATATAATGACTCTTCCATTCACCCAAATATTCGACGGCGAGTTAAAGGCACCGCATGACTTCTCAATACATGAAATATCACGACAGTTAAGGCGAGTTTTATATCAGTTGCTCCAAAAGAAAATGAATACACGTATGGAGTGTTTTTTTTTTTTTTTTTAACAGAATAAGCAACAAAATCTTGAATCTACAAATAAGGTGAGATAGCATATATTCTGCCTAATTTGCTAAGTTCCCTACCATAGATAGCACAATCATTTAGACAACAGGCTGCAATAAATTCTCATTTTATTGCCAGACTATGGGAAGCGAGGTATCGATGAAAACATTCCAGCAAAAATGCATTTTTTTCGATAAACAGTAGATTAACTCTAACATCTCTCTTCCTATGTTAGGCAAACAAAGAGTTAACAACTCTGTAATTTATTTTTAAGACAAGAGTCACATTAAAGTAAACAGGGGTTTATAATGGCTTTTCCTTCATAGCAACTGATTATGGATACTAAATTATATAAAATTTAAGGTAGCACGCCATAGATAACACATCAGAAAAAATAGAACAATGAATTTAATGTCATGGTTTCTACTTTCCAGTTGTACAAGCACAAGTTCGGATTTGCGGCGTATGAAGTACAACAATAACTTTGGCCTAGAACCTTAGATGCAACGCACTAAACAAACAGATTCTGATTTCATAACTTCAAGTAAAAATTAAAACGAATCTGCCGAGCATGGTGCTTTTGTAACCTAAGCAAGACTCGTTCATCTTGACATCTAACTAAATGTGCAGTGACAAGAGGCGATTAGCACCTCAGTAAAGTAATACGACACCAAAGAAAGTACCCCCTTTTTTATATCTGGAAAGAAAATACCCCTTTTTAATTAATATAGAAGAAAAACACCCCTTTTTTAAACTACATATGGAAAGAAAGCACCCTTTTTATTAACAGTGGAAAGAAAAATACCTTTTTTACCACAAAAGCAAGAATTCTAAAACAATATTCTAACATAACATTCAGCGGGAGTACAAACGCAATGGTGTGATTTCAGTGTGATGCTAACTTACACATCATATATTTTACATACAACAAGACTATATGAAAGAAAACAGATTGTTCCACATAATGATTCAGAAACAATAATCACAGGTCCTAACGGCACAGTTTCAAGCGTATGCGAAGGTTTAGAGTCACAGATAAGAGGAAATGTATCCTTCGCATAATTTAAATTTATCTATATCAAGAATATACTCCGACATAGCCGACCGAAAAATGGGCACACAAGGACATGATTTCGAAAACTACAACATAAGAAAGAACTGAACTTAATTCTTAATAATTAAACTACCAGATAGGAATTCATCTCTCGAAACTAAACTGAAATCTAGACTAATAATCGAATCAACAAGAATGGTGACATAGAACTTTGAAGCATCAAAAATCAACAGGAGACATGCTGAATTCTCAACTCTACATTCAAAATATGAAACACAAGGAAGCCAACGACACCCTCGCAATATGCACGGAGCAAAAACATATTTGTTTGAGCATCTAATAGTCTATACAGCTAGAAATGAACTCGCCGCAACACGTGATTTTTTTTAAGAAAACAGGACAGCGGTTAAAAATAGTTTAACATGTGATTTTTTTAACAGAAGGAAATGAACATAGGATGTCGATTTGAATCAATGATCAACTAAGGTTCTACTATGTATTTATTTTTTCGTAACGTCGAAACACAAAAGCAATTAACATCAAACTAACAGTACTAGTGTAGTTGACAAAATACGAGCAAACGAGACTGAACAATACAAGTCTTAGAGAGATTTTTTTGATGGTATTCCCAGCTTGCCTTCGGCTGGAGTTAAAGGTAGTATTTATAGGAGTAGAAAATTAGGGTTTGCTAGGGCACTCTTGGGCGGGATTCACACAAAAATCGTTTTTTAATTCAAACGGTTGAGTCTTCACGGGTGTACCATTTCAGAAAATCGTCCTTGACGAGATCTTGGGAAGTGATACGAAGGAAGAAAGAGAGTGAAGTGAGCAGAGAGTTTTTTTTTTTTTTTCGAAAGTGGTGAGGAGGAGAGCTAAATTGAAAAAGAAGAAGATTTCACTCTTGTCTCATTGCTTCAAAAGAGCCCAACGTTTCGAATCTTGGTCAAATATGCTGAAACGAGTCGTCCTTTTGTCAGTGAACACTCCAAGATCTGAAGACTTTCACGAAAACGGAGAGGGCAAGCCACTGCCATTGATGTAGGGTACTGAAGCTTTGTTTCAAAAGGAAAGGAGATGAAGGAGACGTTTGGCTGCATATTTGGGATGAAATTAGGGCGGGGAAAAAAATTATGGGCTGCTGAAAGGGTCTTTTGTTGGGCCTAAAAAGAAATGGGCTGTAGCTTTGTTTAGCATTATTTCTTCCATAATCCCTTTGGCCTTTAAAAATGATTTAACATCCTTTAATAAATCATATATTAATATGTGCTTAAGTGAATAAATTACATAATGCAAAATATAATGCCTAGTAGCTACATAGCAGTAAAAATTGTATGATATCATGATATTCACACCATGGTATTTATAAGGTATAACACTGAAAATGCTATCATTTAGTTGTATAAAATAAATGCGATGCGTTTTTTGCATAACACGATAAAATAAAAAATATTAAAAGTGATCATGACAATAATAATAATAATAATAATAATAATAATAATAATAATAATAACGGTATTAATCATGGTAATAGGCAATGACCATAGTTAGATAATGAAAAATGACGACATTAATAGAAAGCTAATAATTGTAAAATATAAATAATTGTTCTAAGTTATCAAAATATTAGAAGCGCAAATAAATATTTTGGAAGAAAGGCGGGACAAAATTGGGTGTCAACAAAGTATGGGTAGGATTTTGAAAGGGTGTTACGATTATACTCATCTGTTGATCCTGGTTGATTTTATATCGTGTTGCGTGAACTAATCTTAGTCGACTTATGATGCTTACCAGTGTGTGTGGTGTACTGATACTACTCTTGCTACATCCTTTTTTGGTGTAGATGTGTTTCAGGTTTTGCTTAAACGTTTCATTAATTGCAGTGGCAGATATCTTACTTCAGCTTCTATACATCTCATTCCGAAGGCGGAAGCTGTGTCTTTTACTTATGTTGTCTCTCTGTAAATTAGAAGCTCTTGTACCAGTTTAGACTAGATCCTTGGGAAAGTGAAACTGTTTTTATATAATTAAGGAAATGCCCTTGTAATGTTCATTCTATTTACTATTGTCGGTTGCATTTGTTTTCAAAACACGTTACAAAGGGGTTGGGTTGGTAAGGATTCACCTATCGGATAGTAATATGGTAGGTGCCCGCACGATCCGTATTTTGAGTCATGACAACCCCAATTATGTTGTCCTCGTGTTTGATTCCATTAGAGAATGTACCTGAGTAAACGTACATGGGTGACGTTCTCATATCTCCGTACACCACAACCAAGCTCTGGAATGCAGTCAAGATCTACATATACTAGTGTTATGCTCTGAATTACCATTTGTAAATATAGCACCCACCACTTGGCTGCCTGATAAATCAAAGATACATGTATAAATATTGCACGTTATAATGAAAATAAACATAATTGCTTGATCGAGTACTGGAAAAACCAAATATTTAGAATGACATTATCATTCTTATGAAACTACTATCTAAAGGATGAAAACTTTATTAGAATTAATGTTCTGTGGATGTGTAAAAAATATTAGGGATAATTTCAGATACTTCCTCAAAGTTTAGCCTCATAACACTAACCTCCCTTGTGGTTTGCAATATTACATTTACCTCCCATGTTTTGATTTTCTGATAACATAAGTTAATTTAAATGACAAAACTTTGTAATGTTCCTAAAATGCCCTTTTGTATTTCTGTTATGAATATTACAACGTTTTTTGACCCAAATACAATATGAATTTGCCTTTGTATTATAATTGGTGTATAATTGGTGTATATTCTCTTCCAAAAACACGACAAAATGAAAACCAAATCTTTCTTTATATATATGTTACACCCCGCACTTTCAGAGCATGATCATGCCATGTACTTCACCATTATAATGGAGTATCGGAGACGTCCCATGAAGTTTTGAAAGATACAAGTCATGCGAAGTACGTGACAATGGAGTAAAGGATGAATTGCGATCTCCTAAATCATAACCGGGAAGGACAACCTTGAAACATGAGAACATGCCCATTATCAAGTATAATAAATGATAAATAGTATGTAGGGAGAGTTTTGAAAGATTCTGGGACCAAGCAAATCAAAGAAAATAAGTTTGTCGAAAATTTGGAAAAAGTTGACAGAATTAAGGACAAAATTTTGGGTCAACTTTGGAGGGGTATATCTCCATGTATATGAGGAGTTTTAAGGTATTTTAAAAGTTTAAAATGAATTTCGCCGAGTCTGTTTCCAACGCAACAAACCGCTCATCGATAGGACATCGGAGTAGAGAATTATGGACGTTACAAGTTCGGCTGACAAAGCAGAAATGCGTGCTACAGTAACTGCTACAGTGCCACCGACTTTAACCACCTACAAAAGGGTCAAGACACCATTTTTCAGATCCAAAAACAGATCCGAAAGCCCGGCACACATATAGGGGCAAATATGTCATAAAAAGTGAGAGTTTGAAGTGATTTTTGGCTAATCAAGACTCGGGTAACGCATAGTTGCGGTTATAGTATCATTTTGCGGTGGATTTCGGCTTGGATTCAAGGTGGATATTGGAGATATTACTATTCTAACAAGGTCAAGGTATGAATCTCTCCTTATTGGTATTAATTTCGGCTTCTTTACGGAAATAAAGTTATTAAATAGTAGTATCACAAGTTAGTTAGTTGAGAAATTTGAAAAACATCATGTGGGATGTTTTAGGAAATATATTGGTATGGATAATGGTATTGATGATGTTGGTATTGTTGTTGTTGATTGGTTGTTGATATTATAATTTCGGGCTAGGCATATAAATAGGGGAGATGCTGCCCGAATTTCGGTAAATTCTAAATGGATAAATTGAGGGTTTAAGACGAGCGTATAATGATGTGCCTAACAATAATATGAATGGTTTACATGTAGATTTACGAGCTTGGAAGGATAAACGTTGAGTAGTTAAGGAGACCAAAAGGTATGTTAAGGCTATTCCTCTTTCTTTTAAAGGCGTGATTCTTTTCCTATAAACGCATACACGACTTCCATAATACCTTATTTCCGAAAATACTAGCAGTTCATGATTTTCAAAATCCTTATGATGCTAAAGACGAAGGTTTTCTATAAGGACCATGATGACAATTATGATGATCCCATTTCTAGAGATTCCAAAGTTATGGTTTTAATGTCATTATGAGATTACTGAGCTGGTTTCAAGATTTTTGATAATAGTTGTTAATGTTGATCTCATCTTATGATTTTGCTCAAAAGACATGATTCCTATTTTATGATTCCATATATGTTTCCATAACTCTCTTACTTCCAAAAGTTAGAAGTTCATGATTCTTAAAAACTTCTTATGATACTTAAGATGAGATGTTTTCTATGATGAACATGATGATGATGATCTTAATTCTAGAAATTCCAAAGCTTATGATTTTAATGCTATTATGAGATTATTGAGCTTATTTCATGATTTTCTCGATTTTATTCATTGTTGTTGATCTCACCTTATAATAATTGTTTCTCCAAGGTGGGATAAACGATGATGATTGATCCATAATATAATCGGAGGCTACCGACCTTACGTCACTCCGATATAGTTGTGGCTTTTGATGGGGCTCTCATGCATGTTTTATATATATGTATGTATTTTCTCACACCGCGCCGCACTATAGTCGGCCGGGCATGGCACATAGATGTGCACACCACTATAGTGGGCATATTACGATATTGCCCCGGACGCGGGCTAATGATGATAACACCGAGCCTTAATGACCAGACATGATACTATATATATGACACTGAGCCTTAATGACCGGGCATGGTACTATATATATGTATAAGAATATTTTTTTTAAAAGGCCAAGCATGCATGACACCGCCTTACGAGGCATCCAGATGTACAGGTTATCTCTCATATTCCATGTTATCTTTCATATCTATATTATGTTGTTATTCATGCCTTACATACTCAGTACATTATTCGTACTGACGTCCCTTCTTGTGGACGCTGCGCTCATGCCTGCAGGTAGGCAGGGAGACGGATCAAACCCGTAGGTGTTCTATCAGCGAATTCTCAGGAGCACTCCATTTACTTCAGATTTGCAGTCTATTTGGTATTGTCCATATGATCATTTGTGTTCTATGTAGAGGCTCGTAGACGTGTGTGTACTGTTAGATGTTTTATAGCTCCACCGGTTCATATTGTTATATAGTATATCAGTGGCCTTGTCGGCCTTATTTTAAGCTCTTTATACTTTACTGCTAGCCTTGCCGACTTTATGATATACGTTATGTTGTGGCGACCGTGTCGGTCTGCATATGTACATATGTGCTGAATGAGCAGATATTTCTATTTTGGGCCTTTTCTACGTGCAGGTGTTCTTTGAGTTATAGTTTATAATGTTCAAAGTAACGGATAAGCCAGGTGGTTCCCGGGCTACGGGTCGGAGCCCATTATACGCCTGGTAGGGGTGTGAAAAATTGGTATCAGAGCCAGGTTCGTCCTAGAGAATGTCTACGAGCTGTGTCCAGTAGAGTCTTGTTTATGGGTGTGAAGCATGCCACACTTATAAACAAGAGGCTGCAGGACATTTAGGAACCATTGACCTTTATTTCTTATTTTAGATCGTGCCATAGAGCTAAATCATAGGATATAATATCCCTAATTTTAACCCCAAATGTTTTGATCATGGATAAACAGTTGATTATGCAGCTACAAGGTAATTGTTGAGAATTTAATTTGTTCATTCGAAAGGTATGTTTCTTGTTTTATTAATATGGATAGACGTTGATATAAGAACTTGAGCAAGATATTATGGGTATTTTGCTAAGTCATGATTGAAGGAACAACTATGCGATGCTTTCAAAGAGAAGTTTTAGAGTGATTTTAATTTAATTTAAAGGAGGAACCCTGGAGGGAAAAATGATTAGTAGTTAAGAAACTGGGATGAGTTACATCCGAGATTTCGAAGGATTGGGACCTATTGGAAACATAAAGAAAGTTGACATTAGGAACTCAAATACAGTATGACGATTTATAGATTAGATTAGTTAGTAAGTGATAACAAAGAGATATTGATATGGGAAAGAAAGTTAACGAGTACGGGAAAGTTCCACTCTAGAAGTATATATATATATATATATATATATATATATATATATATATATATACACGAGATTAAGATGGGTTTGTACTCATAGTGGAATGTTCTGCAAACTTCTAGGTAGATATTATTAAGTGGCAAATGGGAAAGAGCACTTTAAGAGCAACGGAAATCAAGGAGGACCTTCAGGACAGAAGTACGAGAAAGTGCGGTTATGAATTGATTAAAGGAAGTTATGTGATTGGCGACTATAAGAGGAAGTTTAATAAATTAATAAGGTTGGCCAAGGGTAGACAGTGACGGCATACGACAGTGGACTTGGGATAGAGATACAATTATAAAGGAAACAAGACTTATATACGAGAAATAAACATACATACGAGCAAGCTATGGTATCGTAAAGGGAAATAAGAAATGAACGAAGGAAGAAAGAAAATGTAACAGCCTGATATTTTTCGAGTGAATTTTAGAGTTATTTTCTTAATTATAGCCTACTAATTTTAACGAGTTTCATATCAGAGCGGGTATTGATTATATTCATATTATATGTAGGTATATATATTTATTGGAAAATATAGGTTATATGATATAATAAATGAATTGGGGAAATCAGTTAAGTAAATAAGTGGGCCAGACCCACTATTTTATTTACAGGCCACGTCTTGGACTGTTACTAGGTATTAGTATAATATTCTGATATTGAGGGGAATAACATGAAACATCAGACGAGAGGTTTTGCTGTGAAAGTGAGAAAGATTAGAATTTCCAACCGTCATGTTCAGGTACTGCACTTAGTTCCTTCTATATCCATGTTTCATGGGTGCGTTGAGCCCTTATCAATAAATACAAAAAATTTAAAACTTACAAATAATATTAATAGTTGTATTTGAGTTGGTATTAAATAATAAACATACTCCCTATGTTTCAATTTATGTAGACCTATTTTATTTTTAGTCTGTGCCAAAAAAAAATGAGCCTTTTTTCATATATATGAAAACGATTTACCTTTATGCAATAATTTACAAAATATATGTGCCTCATTTTACACCACAAGTTTATAAGTTTTTTTTTTCTCTTAAACTTCGTGCCCCAGTCAAATTGGTTCACATAAATTGAAACAGAGAGAGTATGAAAATTGAAAATTCCTGTAAAATTAAGATATTTATCCTCTTAAAAATGAAGAAACCATAATAAAGAGGTTTGTAGAGTATTACATTTTCTGATCTCTAATTAGAGAGTTCTATTAATTAGTTTAAGAGGTCAAAAATGAAATGTATTTTGCATTAATACATGAGGCAAGACTTATTTCTACATCAAACTTAATAGTTTAAAAATGTAAAGTTGGCTGATTTAGCACCAATTAGGGATGAAAATAGCCAAATATATTCACCTTGAGAATTTCACACTGTAGAAGTTTCAGAAAATTAACGATTAAGAAGAAAATAATACAAGCTTCTCTTAGTTAAAAAAAATCTCAAATAAATGAGTTGCTCTGGGGAATAGCTAGCTGGCACTATCAATTTTTTCAATGAAAACAATCACTAAGTACCAAATGAAAATTATGAAGTACACAGAAAAGAATCTGGAGTCGATAGGTTCGGATTTGATATGGGTGAAGATATAAAGACTAAAGTACTTGTTCATGAGTTATTTGTTCGATTCTTCAGCCACTCGGCCTCTATCATGAAAGCTTCAACAGGAAAAAGTCAGGCATTACTTTACCGGCGCTAAATCAACTTCCAACTAATAAGTAAATACGATTTATATCATTACTACCCTGCAAGTTGCTAACTATGAATTTTCAGTCACTGCGAAAAATAAATAAAACCTTACATAGTATAGATTTATTTAGAGAATATATCCATGAGGTGAGTACAAACTTGAGAATTGAGAGCACCGAGCATAATTCCCCAATCCATTCACGTTCTTTGCTATCTCAAAACCCCTTATACACACATCTTTTGTTCCGCATATTTTGCTAAAGATTCATTGAACCTGACTTTGGCATGATGATTAAGAGATAATTAATGTGAACTATTCTAATTCGTATATAAGCGTTACAATTTGTTAATCTTCTAGTTGGAAGTAATTGCAATATGCACCGTACACAATGTTTTGATTAGTCTTATTTGTCATATAATTATTTAGCAATTTTATCTTGTGGCTGATGGCTTAATTTCTTAATGGATAATAATGACATGACAAATTAAATGCTTATTGAACGCATGAGACTCTTTAGCTTAGGAGGGTAAAAGATTCAGATTATGATTAAATCCTTTCAAATTGATGCGTAAGCATAATTTACGGCAAATACATTATATGCGCTATTACTCTATTCGTATATTCATATTGGGTAGCGAAAGAGACTTGCTAATAATTATGATTCACAATTGAGTAATAATGACCCAACTTAGAAAATTTGCACCAGTAATGAAGTAGGATGAAAGATAAACGTAAGATTATAGTAATAATTAAGAGTAAATGTCTCAAATATGTACATAAAATGAGAGTGATCAATTTTATCTTTGTTATTTATTATAATGTATATTTACATTTTTATACAAAAATGTTAAAGGAATATTATCAAACTGGAGGGTAAAATGGTCGTTCAACTTTAAAATGACCATTTTGGTAATCCAACTTTAACATTTGAAGTTTTTCACTTTTATAATGATATGATATGATATACACACCAAATCATTAACCAACTTATAAAAACACTTCATGTTGCAAGTACTCAACATAAAATTACATCTCGCCTTTCTAATATTAGGAAATGCACAATAGGTTTTGGAAATAGGAGCTCTCGTTTCACAGGCAAGATATAAAGCGGGGAATATTTTATTACATGACATAACAGAACATTGTGTTTAAGTTCAGAGGTATGATTATTGTTTGAACCTGTGATCAACATGATCTGCCAGAGAAACATGAATAGATGAGTGCTTTCGAATACAATCAATGACAACTAGGCAAAACTTAGCCTACGAGTCAAGTTATAAGAACCTTACAAGTATTATCATACTAACACCTAATATATATACACTCAACTCGAAACTAACAATAAGCGTCATCATACACACAGCTTACTCAGTACAAGCTTTTAGCAAGCAAATAAACATCCATTACAATGGCTAATATTCAAAATTTCAACTTCCCCTACTTCCCTCCATTCCCACCTCATAACTATCCATTTCCTCCACCAAGTGTGTCACCACCCCACCAACCTAATACACCCCCTTCCCCTCCAAAAGTGGCCCCACCACGTCCACCCGTTACACCATCACCACCAAAGGTAGCACCACCACGTCCACCAGTTACACCATCACCACCACATCCACCCTTTACACCATCACCTCCAAAAGTGGCCCCACCACGTCCACCGGTTACACCATCACCACCAAAAGTAGCACCCCCACATCCACCTGTTACACCGTCACCACCACGTCCACCACTTACACCACCTGCACCTCCACGTCCGCCGGTTACACCACCAGCACCGTTGCGTCCTCCAGTTACACCATCGCCACCATATCACTATCCTAGTCCACCACCTCCATCACCAATCAAGCCACCACCTCGTCCCTTCTATCCTCCACCACCTCCATCACCAATCAAGCCACCACCTCGTCCCTTCTATCCTCCACCACCACCACACATTGTTCCAACTCCGCCCCCATCTCCACCAGGACATCATTCTCATACCATCATCATTATATTCGTCTCGCTTGGTGGTCTGTTCTTTCTGGCGTTTCTCTCAGTTGCTCTCTGCTGCTTCCTTAAGAAGAGAAAGAAGAAAACTTCTCAGGAAACTGATATCCTGAAAGTGGATGAACACATGAAGGTCCATGAAGATGTCGTAACGCGTCCAGATGGAACAAAAGCTGTCATTTTGACAATTGATGAAGATATACATATCGATGAAGAAATTGTGAAAAGGGAGAAATTGGAGAAGGGTTCACTAGGCAATTTGGGAGGCGAAAATCTTGAGGCTACAAGCACAATGGCGTCATCTTCTAGTTCCAATCATCAACACCATGACCACAAAGGATGATAAAATTTGCAAAAGACTATTTCTGTTCATTATCGTTCTTGGTATCAATGACACAATAATAATCATCACATTAAAGATGAGAGACAAAATGTAACATGGACGTCACAAAAAGAGTGTGCAGAACAAGTGTGTATTTGTTAAATTACCAATAAAGGATTTCTTCAAATGTTTTTTCTACCTCTGGTGAATGTTAATGTATTTCTAGCCTTTGTGTATGTTATGCAACCCTTCTCGTTGTTATGAACTGCTTTACTAAGAAACTTTAACAACTATAATCCGATTCTGATTTTTCCATCTTATTCACTAACTCAGTTTCAGACAACTCCCAATATGACCCTAAAGTCAGTCAGCAATTCAAAGCGCCTAACTCAACCCGAAACCTTATAAAGAAAGCATGACAGTTTAGCAATTGGAATAACATGCTACTACTATAACGTAATACTACTAAATAACCAAAAGAGTCAACAACAATAACATGTCCAGTGCAATCCCGCAATTGGTATCTAGGGAGAGTAGAGTATACGCAGACCTTACCCCTACCTTGGCAGGTAGAGAGGTCGTTTCCGATAGACCATCGGCTCAAGTAATGCAGAAACACAACAATTATGAAAACATATGCAGTAACACATCAGGATATAAGAAAGATAGAAAATTTAGTAGAGCAGTACAGGGAAGCTGATTTAAACAATAGGATAGAAAAGGAATCAGCAAGTATTTGAATAGTCTCAAGGATCAAGATCACACGTTTAATCTAATTGAAGGTTTGATATGTTAAGTGAAATGATACAAGAATAATTAGACATTTACTCAAGAACTAAAATTGCTATTTACGCATTACTTTTTGGTTTATGAATCCTTTTTCATTTGTGTATGTACTTGAATTAACTTATAGTTTTTAATTGGGATCAACTCTGATTTAGTCTTAAAAAATAGTTTTAAATGGCTTAGAATAATTCTGAAAAAAATAGCTTCGGATTAGTAATAGAAAACAATACTTTCAGAAACACTTGTGTCTGTTAATTTTTCTTTAAAAAAAAATAATTTTGTTAGCTTTTGAGAAACTAGCTTTACTGTTTTGATTTCCTTTTTAAGAAACCATTTTCTTTGTTAAGCTATAAAATTATTTTGTATTTTCGCCTTTGTTGTGACCTGGGGAGGAGTTGAAACAAAAATATCTTAAAATTATTCATCTTTATTAATCTAATTAGATGTTTTGAAGATTTTACTTCTTTCAGGCTTATATTGGACTTGCCTTTTTGATTTTGTATTATTATTGTTGGAAACACTTATTTCATTCGCTAATCGATCCTAATAGTCTCTTTCACCATGCTTCTGGGAAGTTACAATTTTTTTTTTCCTTAAATGCTTATTTTGGAGAATTAAAGTGTTTGGTCAAATTTTTGAAAAATATACTTTGACATAATAGCAGAAGCTATTTTCAGAACGGTAAGATACTGGCTTTTTTCCGAGAAAATCTTTTGGAACCTTTGCCAAAACTAATTGATGTCTAATATCTTTCATGCTTATACTTTTTTAATTTACTTTTATCTAATAATTCAAACATATTGTTTAATAGTAATATTAATGTGATTTTAAAAAATAGTGTACTCATTGATATGACAAATGAGAACACGTAATTTAGTTTTATTTTGTATTTTTATATGCTATTTTATTAACTGACGTAGAATTCACGACAAAGCACCTACACTAAACTAGTTATTGAAAAAACAAAACTAAAATTATAAATAAACTTTTGTTACATATTTATTTTTATGGAATTCAAAAAAGAGGATGAATATTTTTGTTGAAACTTGAAAACTTCTATGTTACGTCTTTGATTGAAAAAAGTTGTAGGTATTCGGTAAAATAGTTTCATTGATATAATTATCTTTATGAAACTTTTCCATCTTTTTAACTGGGAAAAGATCTTTAATCTGATATGGATTTTTTTACATTAGTAAACCCCCAAAATTTCTTCAATAAATAGTGGACACACTTCACTTCTTCAGTGGCAAATTAAAACAACAAAAAGAAGAAGAAAAAAAAAAGATGATGGGCTGGGTGTTAGTATGAATTTGTTGGTGAAACTGTGTTGCATTTTGATCCTTGTTTCTAAATTATGCAATGGGTTCTATCCTCCAGCTTGCAAAAGAATTGAGCGTCCAAAATTTGATTTGATTGAATCAGGGAAAGAGTATGAAATTCGTAGTTATAATTCAGCCATGTGGATACTACTGCTCCTATTGATGATATCTCCCTTAATTCCACCACCAGAACTGGTTTCATCAGGTTTATTATTCATACATATATTCATCTCCCACTGACCTTTTACATTTAATTTATTTGTTTCTCTGTTTTTCCATTCGTTTTTGAATAATCGGGTCAGCTTGTCTCGCTACTAGATATAAAGACTTTTTCATCTCGAATCAGTGGGAAATTTGTGTTATAAAATGTGATTTCCCACCTCAAAGAAAATATACCATATCGGTGGCGGACAAGAACCGTGGACTCTTTATAAGGCTTGGACAATTCTCCTCCCTTTGAGCTAGCTTTTGGGTGTGAGTTAGGCTCAGTGACGGACCTAGAATTCAACGGTCCTAGGTGCTCACCTTAAAATAAGCAAAAAATATATTGCTTTGAGTAGGATTCGAACTACTCCTCCATGGCTTAGCCTAATACCACCTTTCAACCAAAGCACCAAGGTCTTTTATTAATTATTGGGTGTTATTTATTATTTTATACCAAAAATTCAATATTTTCTATATGTCTACATAGAGCATCCGCCATGGTTAATGGGTGCTTGAGCACCAAAAATTGATACATGGGTCCGTCTTTGGTTAGTCTCAATACCTAATTTGACATCATATCAGAGCCAAACCCAGACCCAATCCGATGTGGCACCCAGGAAAAAAATAAAAGTGGGGTAGAATGCTCCGGACAGGACAGTGGACCCCGGATCCCATTGAAACGACATGAAACTTCCTAATTTTTCCCTATGAAAACACTACTAATTTTTATTTTCCCACTAATTCAATCAAAATATCTATAGGAATTAGCCATTTGAGAAAATTTTAGTGGAAAAATAGAGATTACTTAGTAGTGTCTGCATGTTGATTAATTTTGCTGCTACCTTCCACTCTGTCTATCAAGATTCAGACAGTTAGAAAGAAATCACTTGGTGTATTTGCTTCTGCTAAGATTTGGACGAGAGACCTTAGATTTATGATTTCCAATTTACTTTATTGACCACTAGATCACACCTTGAATGATGCTCTTTGTTTTGCTTAAATCTCCCTTAATTGGAATTAACCGACTGTTAACAGAAAAACAAGAGTATATATTATGTCATTGTTAGGATGTCACTTATTAAGTAGCATGAATGATAACCATTTAATTTAAGTTAATAAAACTGACTCAGGACATATACTTGCCAGAAATTAGTTTACAATCTATATATATATATATATATATAATAAAGCTAGGCATAAACAAGGTGATGTGACACCTCATTATGGCCACCATTGCTATTTATCTTTTTTGTGGGTTTTTTGCCTTTTTCTCCTAATATTTCTATTTAACTTATTTTTAAAAATCTAAAAGTGACAAAATGATTAAAATTACATTATTAATCGAGGAAGCAATAATTGCAGTATTAAATTGAATGAGGGTGTGAATTTATCTACTTTAGACGTATATGACAAATAATTAACATGACGAAGAAGAGCAATAAAGTGCATTAATGGTTGAAAGGATTGTCTTTAAACCCACTCAAAAACGTTTCAGAGGTTAAATCTGATGGTGAATTGAATAGTTCGAATGAATTTGTATCAGACATTTACATATATTCATTGCAACTTTTCAAATTCTCACATTTCTTAAGCAATAAGAGGAGTTAAAAGAAAATAATTTAACATGTTCCTAAAATTGTAAATGTATATTTGTTGACACCCAATTTTGTCCCTCTTTTATTTAATTTACTCGGGTTTCTAAATTTACTGACGAGTTAAATACTTTATTTTTCACAATATTTTATTTGCTACTACTATTAATATCACTACTTTTATCACAAATTTTGAACGGTTAGTCATCGTTTCGTTTTCGGGTTTGGACTCATTAAATTAATTACAAGACAACACTTTGCAAAATTTTTTTTTTTTTACATATTAATTATTTATCATCTTTACCAGTTATTAAATTAGAAGCCCAAAAATAATTAAATAGCGGAGGAAGGATCAACAATTTTCAGCCAAATTAATGGCCCAAAATACCAACACAATATTATTTCCCTACCCAAATAAGCAACCCACATTTTAATACTCAACCCACATCAACAACCCCACATTTTCAGCCCAACTAAAATACACTTTAATTGGAACAGCCCACACTTTAATTGGACCAGCCCACATCTCTTAATAACCGGTCCAGCCTACCCCCTTATTCTTTTACCCTAAACCCTCACTCTCTTTCCCTTCTTCATCCTCACCGCCGCACACCCCCACCCCGCTCTTCTATCTCTTCTCCCACGTTCCTCTCCACCTTCATCTCTTCACCCGCCTCTGCCATCTCCATGCCTGCCCCCCTGCTCCTCACGTTCTCCTGTCCCCCACGCTTGTCTCCTCCATCCCTCTCTCATACGCTCCTCTCCTTTCTTCAATACAAAACAAAAAACCCTAATCTTTTCCTATAAATATGTCTTTAGTTCTTAGCCAAAAGGGGGATGGAAGATCGTTTTAGAAAAAGAGGGGATGAACAAGAAAAGGGGGGGATTTTTGGGAGAAAGAGCTTTTTATTGATTAGCTGCCCCAATCACCGAAAATACCAACGAATTTCATTTGTTTCCTGATATTGATTTGAAATATGAAGCATCTTGTTTTACTCTGTACTTGTATACGCAAGCTTAGCGACACTAACTATCTTCCACATTTAATTCTTAAACTTCCGGTGAACTTTAGCCGCGAGGAGGGTTACTCAACGTCTTAGAAAAACAACGAATTACTCAAAATTTCCAGAGATCGAATGACCTTCCACACTTAATTCTTCCTCTTTCCGGTGAACTTTAGCCGCGACCAAGAGAATAGATCCGAGGCCTCGACGCCCCAGTTCATTGCGCACAAAACAGGTAAACTTCGATACATTTATTACTTCGAGTCTTTAGTTTCTTCTTTAGTTAAATTTGTAGCTGGTTCTGCTATTTTTATGTTATGTAGTTTCTTTGTCGGCATATTATCTTCTGATGTTTTGGGAGCTGTTAGGATAAAACGTTAATCGCCGAAATGAATTTGAAAGAGGTATACTGTAATTTGGATGTTTAGATTGAATTCCCAAAACTTTGGAACCTATTTAAAATCAAATATACATAGGATATACAATGGGTATCAAGGTAAGAAGAAAGTATGCATTCGATATACATCTGATATACACATCGTGGTGTGTATATCTTAGGTATATTGTGTATATGATTAAAACAGATAGTAACATGTAAAGGCCTTCCGCGTTTCGCGCTCTGAGAATTTATTCTGATCTGTTAGCCTGTGTCTAGATACGATTTAATAACAATACATTTTAATAAGTTCGGATGAAAGATCCCTACATGTTGGCTTATGCTTAAAGTGTAATGTCTCCTTTAAGTCAAGAAGGAATTTATTTCTGTTGGGTCCAAATACATTTGCTTGTGATCAATTTACCCCAAAATCTCTAGGAAACATATATGCTGTTTGGACCTGCTACTGGTGAACATGGTTTTTTCCTCTTTTTTTTCCCTTTAGACTGTTTGTATTCAATTCAGATCGAAATGACTGTCCTGCTACTGGCTTGTTATGCATGAATTTATGCAGTTGGCTGGCTTATCTTTAAAATCTTTAAGATTCTAAATCTTTCAAACTTTTGTGCTAAGTTAGAGCTGGATCTGTTTCCACATTCATCCATCCTTTGTTTGTCCAAATTATGGAATTAAAATGAACTAAAATATGTATGTTATCATGCTTATATGCTAGAAGAGTCAGAATATTCCTCGCCCCTGTTTGGCTTGGTTTTCACGTTCAGTTTTGTTAGTTTTAGTTACTAATGGGAATATGTGATTCGCCCGTAGGATGGTCGACTTTAACGAATGTAATGTATTGCCCTGTGTCGACCCCAATCCCTTGATAATGATTCAGTTTGAACCTGATCACTTAAGCTCAGCCTAGGTAGTGTTACCAGTTAATAAGAATATCACAGACTGAAACATCCCTTTTAAATGTTACTTGAATTGTTGCTTGATTGTCCATCTCCTTAATTGGATGATATCCAACTGCAAGAATTGGTATTATTAATAGGCCTCAAGTGATGTTGCTTGACTCTGGATTGAACCTTGGAATAATTGCTTACTGTCTTCTGCCCCCCTGAATGGCTGCGTAGAAAACTTAGTCGTATAGGGACAGAACTGTAAAACGTCTCGAGTGTCAGCCTGTTTCTTTATTCAGTGTTATGTTTTCCTTAGTTGTTATTGGAATGTAAAAATCTGCATCTGTTTATTTTCTCGTTATCAATGGGTATTTTCTGTACTGGAAATCATGTTTCAATTGTTCATCACACCCGTTAATCAAAATATCACTAAAGAGGGGAACAGACTTAGCAAAATTTCTCAGATGTTGTTATCCATCTACTAGAAATTAAACAGACCATAGCAACTAAAATTATACTTTGGTCCTGCTATATCCAAAATAGTTTAAAAACTTCTTCTATGAATTACGTGTTTGTTTAGTTGTATAACTATCTTGTCTGTGGCAAACATAGTATCAGCATTTTCCAAGTACTGTAGATCCCTTTACTCTCGGATAAACCATCTTATTTTGGTCTGTATTGGCACTGGCAGTTGTTCACTTCATGAATGTGAAACTCATGTGCACATTATGATGCGTATATGAGAATACACCCGGTATATACATGAGTCGTTAGTTTGGAAACTTACTGCCCATTTCATTTGTTTTATAAAACAGTAGTTACGGCTGAAGCTTTTGTTTTGGACTGGGTATTTCTTTGAATTTACATTATACATGTCTAGTCCTATTCATTGATTATGTACTAATTCTTTTCCTTTCCTTTTTATGCATGATGATCTCGCATACGAGTCAAAGGGACTCGTCATCTTCCGCATTCGGCGTTGGGCAAAGCCCAACGTAATTTCTCTATCGAGTCAGCCCGTCAGCCATCCGCAGCGACATACTAAAATCTGCTGGTCCAAGGCCCATAACAGTAGCAGTGAACAGCAGCAGTCCTAAATGGGCTAAACTCATTTAAATCGTTTCACTTCTCTATTTTATTTTACTTCGTGGATTTAATTTGTACTAGATAACTAACATTTGTGGTTGTTAATTAAGATAAACTTTAGTAACATTAAGGGGTTTAGTTTTAGTAATGGGTGGTTAATTCAAACAGAAAACTAACAATTAGCTTCATGGGTTTCATTCCCCTTTTATGTCAAAAATTATTTATAGTATCTATAATATTTATCTTTTAGAATAGTTGACTTTCAAAATATCATGACTATATATTTTTTGACTAAGGAAACCAAATTATACTTACTATTCTAAAAGTTTTACACTAACTTAGCTTATTCTAAGAAATAAAAAAGGCAAATTAGTTTCAACGGATAACTTTCCACTTTAATTCCTTCCAACACTTGAAATACATATTTGTCTAAGATAACCCTTAAAACTTTATAAAATAACTCTTTTAAATTTTAGTCATTTCCTCCACATATAAACATTACATGTCCCGCTTTCTTTTAGTTTATTTTTGACTAAAACTCTTTTATGCAACTATTACCTTTCCACAAGTATTATACTTTCGTTTAAAATTTTAACAACATTTATAAGTCGTATTTCAAAATAGCATTAAAAGTACTCTTTTATACAAATTATTATTATTTTACAAGTTCTATTTTAAATAGCATTCTTACATATTTATCTACAACTTTAGCCATACTTACAAAATTACTATCCTTTTTCTATAATACTATATTTACATTTAGCCTAATTAATTTTAAGTCTTGTCGGTTAACCATTGTTAATGGGTCTTAAAGGATGCCTAATACTTTCCCTTTAGACTAATTGAACCCTTACCTAGAATCTTTTGGTTTCGTAGACTTTATAATAATATCAACTTTAGATAACTACTTTAACAAACTTTAGGTGTCCTAATTCACCATAAATAATTAGGTGGCGACTCCTTAAAATAAAACAAAAATAGGAATCTCCAATATGTCGTACTTCTAACTTTAACTCTTCCGGGTTAAAATGGGGTATGACAATACTGCTATTTATATTTATAGCATTAAATAATTTTCAAACATAATCTCCTCAATTACTTAATTAAATGCCAAAAACGTTTAGGAAATGAAAGATCACAAAACTATTCAACAACGTGGGTTTTTGGTTACAAAGCTCTTTGGATGAATCTCATTTACTCTATGCTCTCTCATATCTATATAATTGTTTTCACACTATCATCCACCAATTAACAGTGATTCCATTTATCATTATTAGTGATTCAGGGGGCTGAGGCATGAGGACAAGGTGAGATCTAAGAAAGTTCTTGAAAACTTTACGAAGGCATTTAAAGCGGTTTACTGTCACGCCCCGAATCATGGCCTGGGCGTAACACGGCACTCGGTCCTTGCTTGCATGTGTCCGAGCGAACCTCATGGCTTGCTTGTCAACATGGGCATCAAAACAATATACTCTATATGATGCAATTTAAATGAATCATGAAAATGTAATTTGCGGAATAAAGTCTTGAAATTATCTCATAGCATGAAAAATCATGAAAACGTAATAGTCTGCAAGCATGAAAACATAACTGACTCTGTGAATTAATATCTTTCTATGAAACCTCTAAAACATGTCTGAATACTAACTACCAGGACATGTCCCTGGACTACCATATCTGAATACTAATGCAAAGTCCATGTTGAACCCCGAGAGGAGTGGGGCTCACCAATAAGCTGATAACTGAGGTAATCCTACTGCGCAGGTGTATGCTCCTGAAAATCGATATCTGCACCGTGAAGTGCAAGCCCCAGGCAAAAGGGACGTTAGTACATGGTGAATAGTACTAGTATGTAAAACCTGCTGAAACGAAGAACATGGCACAACATAGGTATAAGATATGAACTGAGACTGAATGTAACTTGAACATGAGCATGAAACGTGAGTAAAGTCTGAAAATAGTAAATCGATGGAAATACATGTATATAAAACTGCTTGTAACGTGGGGAATGCTATAATATAACCGACAACATGATCTGGTACTTGCGTCCTACCAGCAGAGCACTCACACCTTGCCAGGGATATGAGATTTAAGTAATAATAAGCATGTAAGGATCCAAACTGCATAATGAAGGTGTTGCATCCTTGCTGACAACCCTTATCCTACGGTGGCTACGTAGTTTCAGGCTATCTGAGCCTTCTCGGTTAACTAAGCAAATCCCAAAAACATGAACATGATATAGTTGACTAAGAAGCCCATGATTTTCATGAAATAACTTGTAAATAACTTGTAATCATGATTTCACGAAATAACTTGTAACATGGTTTCATAAAATATCTTGTAGTATGGTTTCATAAGATAACTTGTCATAGTCTTGCAAACATGTTCTTGATTCATGAGTAATAACAATAGTTCATAATCATATATATATAATTGACTTGAAAACATGCTTGTAACTTGCTAGATAAAATCATAAAGTTTCATATAAACATAATGAGAACACATGAGGAAGAATTCATGATTCATGGATTAAGTTAGGGTTCCTAATAACTGTAATGGAAGATTAGGAATACAATAACGAATATAGATACAAAATTCATGTACATAAATACATAAATACGGGCTACCAATATATTGGGTTTAATGCCCCAGGATTTGAACTTCATGGATATCAAGAAACGGAGCATGGGGAAGAACGTAGAGATTCCCACATATGGATGAAAGTTCTACATACCTTAATTGCTCCAAAACTTGAATTAAAGACTTGAATTTTGGAGAAGATTTCCTAAATCTTGATTCTTGAACCTTGAGATGGGTTTTCTTGAAAACCCTAGACTAGGAAGAATGATTTCTTGCTTAGATTATTAGAGTATATGTTAGAATTGAGTTGGAATAATTAGAGTAAGCTTACCTTGGTATTCTTGATGATGGAAGAGGGTAGGAGGTCGTTCTAGGGCTTGAAGGAATGAAAAATAATGATTTGAACTGATATGGACGAATATATACTGTTCTAAAAAATTGAATTTTACGTCCAGCAAAATACTGGCCGTATTTTGAAATACTGGCCGTATTTTGAAATACGATCCGTATTCCGTATGGACTGCACTGCGTCTCTTCAGTAAAATGACCATAACTCTTTTCACAGATGTCTGTTTGACCCCCATAATATACTGTTGGAAAGGTATTTCAAAGATCTACAAATTTTATCAAGGAAGTTTTACCAAATTCCAAATACATTTTGAAATACGTGTCGTATTTTAAAATACGATCTGTATTTAATGATGTAACCTCTAAGTGTCAAATTCCAGAATGCTCAGAAATCATTGGTACCAGTTTACGACTTGAAATACGGGCCATATACTGAACTACGGTCACTGTTCATGGGCGTAAACCACCATCTTACAACTGAAGAGGAAATTTCAAATTCCCACATTCTTTATCTGGTTTTCTAAGTCTAGGATCATGGTCAAAACTTAGGTTAAAGGTACGGGGTGTTACAATATCTCCCCCTTGGGATCATTGTCCTCAAATGATGGGTCATGGTTAAGAACATGGCTGGACATGGCTTGAATACATGAACATGAAAGAAACATGACGTAAAACATAAGAGTTTGACATGGTTACGTGGGAACATGGTCATGGATCATGAAAACTGAATACGTGATTACATGGAAACATGTACATGGGGAACATGAAACTAAGTAGCGCCTACATGAATGAGAATCATGAAACATTTGTCCTCAATTTATGACTAGTGGTGAAGAATCGCTACTAACTCTAGAATCTACAAAATTTGTTGCAGGACTTCCTTCATAATTCGGACCCTCGCGACATTTCTCAAACGCCTGCCAACTAACTAAAGTACCAACACACAACTCACATAGCATCTTAATACGCATGATGTGACATAACGTGATTACTGAATCTTGAATGTATCTAACATAAATACTGAGCTGGCTTGAACACACGGATATTGGCTGAATGATTACATGATTACTATACATGGTGTTTGGAAGAAATGCGTAGGCACGAATGACATGATTACTGGAAATAGGCACGAACATGACATGATTACCTGGGCGTGAGATGCATGACATGGGACATAAATACACGAAGACTGGATGACATGAATACATGAGTGCTAAATTGTCATGAGATACGAATACGTGTAAACATGGATATCGTAACATGGGATCTGAATATCGAAAACATGATTGTTACAACATGAGGGTTAAATACTAAGTGCGGGTAGGATTTAGATACTTAGAGAATTAATCATAGACATCCGTATGTCACCATGGTAATATGAGATAGGAGTATGACTCAAGCTTTAAATGTATGCGCAACTCGATGTGAATGCGACAGACTCGAGTCGTATAACAAGAATATGATCCTAACATGGGTGTTCATAAATCTCTAGCATTGGCATGACATGAACGCGTCGAATCTGAGTAGAATACTTCTGAGATAAGTACCACAGGGTACATGAAAAGATATCTATTTGAATATAGGAATGCACCTTACTTCTGATTATCTTGTTAGTTGTTAATCATGATTATGAATACCTTAGCTCATCTTGCTCATTCTCATGAGCGAATTATAGAGGACTGAGAGAAAAGGAATTATTGGTACTATTCACATGAGATACTTTGCTTTAGAGAACAGACATGACATGGTGCATTGTCCATGGAGGACGTAACGTGGAACATACGTACATGGGAACGTGATTCATATGGCATGAAACGTGAATAGCATGACATGGGGCATGGGACCATGAGCAACCTGACATTTACATGAGTACATCATGGATGCATATCATGGCGTCTGGACCTAATTTCATGAGTATTGAGCTAATAATAAGACATGAGTGATTTGCGTGGAGTACAATTGTAGGCTCACTCTTGGGTCAAAAACATAAGGCATGGATAAACCATTACCTTTAGAATTTAGATATACCGAAAGAATAGGACATGGTTCAACATAGCTTACTCTTATCACCGTAAGTAAACGCCCTTGTTAAAAATAAGGCACATGAAAGAATGGATTATAGGCATGTATAACTCGTTCCTCGAGCATCTAAGAGATGGGTAGAAAGTCACCTTGAATATAACGAGGCCTAGATTATTAGCAAAAGGAAAAAGGAATCATGTCATCATGATCATAAAATATTAGCTAAAGGAACATAAGCACAAATTACATAGAATCATGGGTAGGACATCCATCTTGGTTCACCTTCATTATTATCTCACAAAATCATTGTTACGATACCGCTATAAGTGGAATGCATAGCGAACTGAATTAGGGCACGAGTATGTGGTAACATGGATAACATAATCATAGGGGTAAAGATCATCATCAGATTTGAAAAGCACTTAGATACTAGAACATGGACATGAGTATAAAAGCATGATAGATATGTGAGACCTGAATGCGATTTTTAACTTTAAACATGAGCACACTTGAAGTGCTAGACATGAAAGGACATTCCCTTGCATAGCTTACTGTCGTATGAAGTCTTAATTCTTGTATTTTAAACGTGGAGTGTAAAACTCTAACATGGGCATGATATGGGTACGAAAGGCACGAGTAGAGTACGTCTGGATATTAGTACCACATAGTACATGAATTACTCTGGAATTGGAACCGTTATACCCTTAGAAACCGATATTCGATCTAGAACTTTATCTCATAACATAAGTACCTAGTACTTGATCTCAACGGGCATAACAAAAATCGCCTTTTTACGTACCTTATCTTGGCAACATGAAATTGTCATCCTCTGACATAATCTCCTTAATACCTATCAACTTACGAAACACATAATCTATATCGGCACCTTATCGCACGATCTCCTTCTTAGTCCAAAAGTTGACGTTTAAAGCCTGTAGATCCCTTGAGTTAGCGATAAGTGGTAATCTAGTGGTTCCGCTAATTTCTTCTAACATACTGATGACTCATTTCTTCAGCTTACTTCAAGCAAGTCTTACTTACTGGAAAACTGGATTACTTAAATGAACAGGTTTCTAATGTACATAACTGGCATACTAGCTTTGCCAGTCTTGAGGAAAAGTCTTTTCTGATAATACTTAAAGGTTCTTCTTCTGTAGTTTGCTCTCTTACTGCTTAGATGGTTTTCTTCTTTCGCCAATTTCTATACCTCAAATTTAACTTAAACCCTTTGGGTTCTAACACGCCTTCGGTGTATTTAGACAGTTACCCACTTAGTAGTGCTAACTTGTCTAAGTACTCAAATCGTACTTCTACTAACTCTGCTGAAAATTTCTAATTTACTGTATCTATTCAAACTTACTTGCTATGCTTCTGTTAACCACTTGCTAGCATTATATTCTCTAATTCTTCTCTGAGTACTAAAGTGAAGCATAAGGTTATTTCTAACTTTTCCTCCTTATCTGACTCTATTCTGGGGTTGTATACTATCTTTCTGAACTATAGACATGGATCACACTTAGGGAAATTTCATCTGTCTCAAACAAGGAATTGGAATAACTAACCTCAAACTCCCTATACACTTTCAAAATTTATATCATACTATACACATCAGGGATAAATATTTAATCACATAACCTAAGAGAGAATTGTCATATCTTTTATCTCATAGTAATATTTGCTTCTTTTAGTAGCTTACTGACGTCATACTCTTTAGGTCTGATCTGAATAAGCTGAAATAATTTAAAACTAACCCTAGAAAAAATTCAATATCGTCTGCTCGTGGTTTTCTTATCGCATCAGTCCCTTACTAGCCATGTGCATAGATCATATGACAAAATATATATATTCTTGAAAAAGTCGAGACTTTCTAGTATTACAGGTGATTGGCTCTTAGGCTATTTCCTGCTCAAAACTACCGTGGAAGTTTATGCCTGCTGCGGTTAACTTCATAACATGTTACCTCATGGGATCTTAAATCTGAACCAGCATCTTTATATTATACCTCTATGGTCAAAGAGTCCAAATGAATTTATTCTATAGGGTATATAACATACGTGTACTACCATATCGAAACTTGCCTTTCAAATGGTACTATCACCTGATAAACACACCATGCACTATTTAGCTAATCTTGAGCCTCAAATTTTATTCTTGCCGCTTACACATTTGATACGTTCAGAATTCGATGGAAAAAGAATGTTACTTACTACTCTAAGCTTCATGGCACGAGTTAGAATAATTCATGATGACCCCATCTGAAAGAAACACATCGAAAATGATTAGATTTATATTTTTCTCATCCATTGAGACGTGGTGTATTCGGTAGAATGGGAAACAACACACGAGTCCGAGTGATTTCTGAGAACATAACTCTATTACACGATCTAGAGTTGAAAGAAGTGAGATAATCTTAAATGTCTTGCTGGTCAACTGTTTATATATGTGGGCGCCACACACATATAAAAGTGACCCCACTGCACACGGTTTCATAGACTCCTTAAGACACTCGAACCTAGGGATCTGATACCAAGCTTTGTCACGCCTCGAACCATGGCCTGTGCGTAACACGGCACTCGGGCCTTTTTTGCATATGTCCGAGCGAATCTCACGGCTTGCTTGTCAACATGGGCATCAAAACAATATACTCTATATGATGCAATTTAAATGAATCATGAAAATGTAATTTGCGGAATAAAGTCTTGAAATTATCTCATGGCATAAAAAATCATGAAAATGTAATAGTCTGCAAGCATGAAAACATAACTGACTCTGTGAATTAACATCTTTCTATGAAACCTCTAAAACATGTCTGAATACTAACTACCAGGACATGGCCCTGGACTACCATAACTGAATACTAATGCAAACTCCATGTTGAACCCCGAGAGGAGTGGGGCTCACCAATAAGCTGATAACTGAGGTGATCCTACTGCGAAGGTGTATGCTCCTGAAAATCGGTATCTGCACCGTGAAGTGCAGGCCCCGGGCAAAAGGGACGTTAGTACATGGTGAATAGTACTAGTATGTAAAACCTACTGAAACGAAGAACATGGCACAACATAGGCATAAGACATGAACTGAAACTGCATGTAACTTGAACATGAGCATGAAACGTGAGTAAAGTCTGAAAACAGTAAATCAATGAAAATACATGTATATAAAACTGCTTGTAACGTGAGGAATGCTATAGTATAACCGACAACATGATCTGGTACTTGCGTCCTACCAGCAGAACACTCACACCTTCCCAGGGATATGAGATTTAAGTAATAATAAGCATGTAAGGATCCAAACTGCATAATGAAGGTGTTGCCTCCTTGCTGACAACCCTTATCCTACCGTGGCTATGTAGTTTTAGGCTATCTGAGCCTTCTCGGTTAACTAAGAAAATCCTAAAAATATGAACATAATATAGTTGGATAAGAAACCCATGATTTTCGTGAAATAACTTGTAAATAACTTGTAATCATGATTTCACAAAATAACTTGTAACATGGTTTCATAAAATATCTTGTAATATGGTTTCACAAGATAACTTATCATAGTCTTGCAAACATGTTCTTGATTCATGAGTAATAACAATAGTTCATAATCATATATATAATTGACTTGAAAACATGCTTGTAACTTGCTAGATAAAATCATAAAGTTTCATATAAACATAATGAGAACACATGAGGAAGAATTCATGATTCATGGATTAAGTTAGGGTTCCTAATAACCGTAATGGAAGATTAGGAATACAATAACGAATATAGATACAAAATTCATGTACATAAATACATAAATATGGGCTATCAAGATGTTGGGTTTAATGCCCTAGGATTTGAACTTCATGGATATCAAGAAATGGAGCATGGGGAAGAACGTAGAGATTCCCACATGTGGATGAAAGTTCTACATACCTTAATTGCTCCAAAACTTGAATTAAAGACTTGAATTTTGGAGAAGATTTCCTAAATCTTGATTCTTGAACCTTGAGATGGGTTTTCTTGAAAACCCTAGACTAGGAAGAATGATTTCTTGCTTATATTATTAGAGTATATGTTAGAATTGAGTTGGAATAATTAGAGTAAGCTTACCTTGGTATTCTTGATGATGGAATAGGGTAGGAGGTCGTTCTAGGGCTTGAAGGAATGAAAAATAATGATTTGAACTGATATGGACGAATATATACTGTTTTGGAAAATTGAATTTTACGTCCAGAAAAATACTGGCCGTATTTTGAAATACGGTCCGTATTCCGTATGGACTGCACTGCGTCTCTTCAGTAAAATGGTCATAACTCTTTGCAAAGATGTCCATTTGACCCTTATAATATACCGTTGGAAAGGTGTTTCAAAGCTCTACAACTTCCATCAAGGAAGTTTTCCCAAATTCTAAATATGTTTTGAAATACGGGACATATTTTGAAATACGGTCCCGTATTTAACGATGTAACTTCTAAGTGTCAAATTCCAGAATGCTCAGAAATCTTTGGTACCAGTTTACGACTTGAAATACGGGTTGTATACTGAAATACGGTCACTGTTCATGGGCGTAAACCACCATCTTACAACTGAAGAGGAAATTTCAAATTCCCACATTCTTTATCTGGTTTTCTAAGTCTAGGATCATGGTCAAAGCTTAGGTTAAAGGTACAGGGCGTTACACTTACTCTTACAAAAACTTCACTCTGCTTACTATGATTTGGGTTATCTTTATGTCAAAGGCTATGGAGTGGAAAAGAGATGGATAAAATTCTATTTTTCCTTTGTTTTTTTTTTTTTGGACAAGGTAAATGCACAAAAATCCTTTCTACTTTTAGTTTTAGTTCAACAGTTTGACATTTATTTTCATGTTGTAGACTCTATCGAAAACGTTATCTCAAATTCAGTTTATCAACAAGTAACTCTTTCTTGCAAACAGAAAAGTATTTCGTGAAGATGGGAGACAATATAAAGGCTGGAGGCTTTGACAATCGAGGATCGTGCATATTAAAAGTTATGCCCAAGAAATACAAACATTCTATTAGCCATTTAAAAGGTAATTAATAAGGCATTAATCTATCTATGCGTTGACAATTTGTAGATGTTTCTATGAGGACCTGTAATGTGATAATTTAAGAAAATAACATGTAACAACAGTTTATATGCTATATGATCATATAACTTAAATTTGATTTAAAAAGGTAGAAAACATCACTCATTGCATCACTAATTTTAATAATTAATAATTCTGATTTAGAGCGTGGAAATCATTTATTGAGAATTATTTGAATTATTAGCTCTTTTTAAATGATGAAAATGGTGATTATTAGACTTGATAGAAAAACTATTGTTTGGTAATTTAACATATTTAACATTTTTGTTTGTTCTTATAGATTATTGAAAACATGATTTTAGAAGTTCAAAGTAAGAATTTAGAAGAGTACATAGTCTCATCTTAGTCTGAGAGAAAAAAGAAAATAAATTTGTCAAATAGATGGTAATTATTTTTATTTTTAGGTTTTAAATGAAATTAGTTTTTGTTCCTTCTCTTCTAAGTTTAATTTGTTAACTAATGCTATTACAATTTTGAAAAGTTATATATGTACTATTAGTGAAGAGCATGATAATCAACAATTAGACAATAATCTTTTTTTTAAAGAATTTTAACGATATTATTTTGGCTTAAGTCATCAATAGACCCTCGAATTTGTCCAAAAATTCCATTTGGACACCTCAACTGAGACCCGTACCACTTGAACCCTCCAAAAAGATATTTATTGTTCCAGTTGGACACACATCAGTGTGCGTGTCTCCCACATCTCATAGGAGCGTGAAGAAATGTATAATTGCTACTAACGTGGGTCCCTAAGGACACGTATCAACAGGGAAAAAACCAAAGAAATATTTTTTTTTTTTTATTATTTTTTCTCTTTCTCCTTCATGTTGCATCTAGCCCCACCATAGCCACTACCTCCACCACCACTTCCCTGCCACCTCCACCATCGGAGCACTGCCTCCGCCACCACCGAGCACATCCCAATACTCACCACCATTGTAACAACCGCATCCACACCCCCACCACGGTTACAATCCCTACTTTCCTTGTTAAATGACTGTCATCCCGCAATGGTAACGTGACTGCCGCCACTGCCATTGCCAGCAATGTTATGCTCTAGAGACTAAAATCTCTGGCTAATATAGTAATATTTCTTTTCATCCATAGCTATAACACCCACCAGTGCAACCACCATCAATTAGAAAATACTCATTCCCACACACTCGAGTAAACCCATACCCATCGATCACCACCACTACGATATTAGCTCTACCACTGTCGTCATGGACAAGTGCTCGTCCGTTTAACTGTTAATGTGAGCTCGAGTTTTTTTTTTTGTTCAAATTCATTTTTGAGATTCTAGAAATTTCATGATTTTTCATCGTTTTTGGAAAAGAGATATGTTAGGAATTTCATGATTCGTTCAACTTTATTTGTGAGTGTGTGCACTGTTATGGAGGAAGATAACAATGTGTTGATTATGGTGACTGATGAAGTCGCCGGAAAATATGAGTGGAAAGGGATGAGGGGAGAAGAAAGAAGAATGGGTGTGGATTAATGGTTGCTCCGGTGAAGCTGCTCGACGGGGAAAGTGAACAGTGAAAGAGAAGCAGAAGGAAGGGCGGCGTGGGGGTGGGAGGCTATTTGGTGAAGAAAGAGACCAAATTTATTTATTTATTGTAATTTTTATTTTTTTAATTAAAATCCACGTGTCTCCATTTTATTGGTTGTTTTGGCATGTGAATGCACGCACTTTTAATGCTTGGCTGTATATTAATTTTGTGTTCAAGTGGCACATTAACAGTTATCTTGAAGGGTTCATATGGCACGACCCTCAGTTGGAGGGTCTAAATGAAAAATCAGGACAAGTTCAAGGGTCCATCTATGACTTTGGCCTATTATTTTTTGTTGATGTGCTTAATCCTTGGTAGGGAGTGCTATCCCCGAATGGGCCCTACGCGGCGCCGGATATAGTTGGGCTCCAACGTGGCTACGGAAAACCGGATGGGAAACCAAAAAAAATGTTTGACATTTTATAATTTTCAAATGTTATGTGGATACTCACTAATTTTTCTTCCTCAACTGTTGTTATTATATCTAACGTAATAATAACATGCTTTCATAAAAAATGCTTTAGATGGGTTTCACTGATAATAATTTAAATTTTATCTATGTAATTAGTAATTTTGATATTTCTATTTTTAGTTGTTGGACATTCTTAATATATTAAACTTAAATATACTTTATCAATAATATATGATAAACTATACATTATATAGAAGAAGGCAAACAATATGAATTACTTCCAAAAGATGTTAGTGTTTTGTTTCTCATAAAAAGAGGGATAATATATGAACTTATTATTAGTTTGATTATCTTTTTATAAATTTATAGATACTTTTTAAGACCGCGCGAAGCGCAGATAAATTTACTAGTTATATAATATACAGTTACATGTATTTGTTTGTCTCAAATGATATAGTCTCTTTGAATCTACCACTTGAAGAAAGTAAAAAAAAATAGAGCACAATAGAAGAAAATGTTGTAAAATTAAGCTAAATGACTAATAATAGTAAAGGATGTAAAAAATGGAAGTAGAGAGATAAGAGAAGAGTTTTCTTATTCATCCAAAATGTGTTCAAGTCACCAACTATTACATACAACCCAGCTATTTATAAAAAATACATTGAGAACACCAAAGGGTGTGTCATAAACATATGTAGTAACTATTTGGAGATTATAGAAATAAAGTTTGGGAGTAGAGATCATAAAGTAATGAGAGTTACTTCTACAAGAGTTATGAACTTGAAGTAGTGAGAGTTATATGTAGAGGAGTAATAGACATCCACATATTAATATTTTCATAACAGAAATGAATTTATATGTGTGACACATTTATATTGGTAATTGATTATGTTTTAGTCACGTTAGTACATTTACTTTTGATCTTACTTTTTCCCGTCTTTTAGTTCTATTTGAAATTGATACATCAGTCGCAGAACTTCTAGTACTTTATTACTCCTTATTTGAGCTTAAAAGGCGACATGCAGACATGGTCAATGAGGCTTCAAATAGCTAGGCCGACTGAGACTTGCTTGGGATTGAAGCGGAGTTATAGTTGTTAAATCTTCATAAAATGCTAAGTGTATCTATTTTCCCAAAAAGTAACAAAGGTGGTTTGTAAAGTTTGTCTTGGCAGGCTATTCCAGTACATTCAAGGGAAGAACAATTACCGTGAGAAAATAAAAGATGACGGCACCAGTTATCACTCAAGTGAAGCCAAGTGATGGACCTTTCTGTGCTTCCTCATTTGTTGTGAGCTTCTAACAGGGTGGGCATGGTACGGTATTAAAAACTTTAGTATGGTAATTTCAATTTTCAGATTTTAAAAATACTATAGCATTACCGCACCAAACTAATTCGGTATGGTTTGGTATTTTGAAGTTCGATTTCAGTATTTTACGGTACGGTAAATCGGTAATCATGGTTTGATCGATTTCGACTTAGATATACTCATATAATAATAACATATAATAGAGAATTATAACTTCAGCTATTTAAGAAATGCCTCAATAATACCATGCTAACACCTTACATATGTAAAATATTCAAAAGAAAGCACAAGCAATACCTTCGTAAATTAATTGGACCAAAAGGGTATTTCAATCAAGTTTAATTAGTCAAATTCCAACATCTAAAAAATTAATTTTGTACTAATACTAGATTATATAGTTGTTAGTATTTTAATACTAACATATATGAATTGTATATGTAACTATATGCTTCGATATGGTATTCGGTATTTCGATATATTTTTTATAAATACCGAATAACATTTTTTTTTAAAATGCATATCAAATACCATAATACCAAAACCAAGGTATAAAAAACTTCGATTTCGATATGGTAATCGGTATATACCGTACCATGCCTACCCCTAGCTTCTATGTACCAAAGAAGAACCAGCCAAATCATCCTCCAGCTAAAGGCCTTCACATCCAAAAATGGGACAAAACTTATGTCGCGGTCAGGCAACTCAGCGGATTTGCAGCTGATGACGCTATTCCAAAAGAAGCTGCTGCCCTGAATGCCAGTATTGCTGGCACTAAATGGGCAGCAGCCATTGACAAAAGCAAGAGGGCAGATAATACTACGATTTACAGAGTCGCGCAATATAACTCCCCATTTGAGTTCAAGAGCAGAGTTAATGAGATGTGGTTTACTTTTTATATGGACAAAGCACCTGCCTTTTGCGGGGCTCCTGTTCTGAAGCTTGACATTTGAGGACATGAAACTATCTCATTTCTTGATTAGTCCTAGTAATTTTGTATGACCAGAATGTTATATCATAAGAAGGTAAGGAGCCCACTAAATGAGCTTCAACCCCATGTTCTCAACATAAAATTACATCTCGCCTCAGTAATATTAGGAAATGCACAATGGGTTTTGGAAATGAGATCTCACCCCTAGGCAAGATAAAAAGAAAGGAACATTTCACTACATGTCATAACAGAAAATTGTGTTTCAGTTCAGAGGTATGATTATGGCATGAACCTGTGATCAGCATGACCTGCCTGAGAAAAATGAAGAAATGAGTGTTTTGGAATGCAACCAAGGACAACTTGGCAAAACTTAGCCCGAGAGTCGAGTCATAAGAACCTTACATATTTTATTTTATTTTTGATTAAGCATCGGGTGTCCGGGTCTCTTTGACCCCCGACTAATCCCGGGGGTGCACAGGCCCTCGGCAAAGAGTTTCCCGCAAGTGCACCACGGGTAATTCAGGGTTTTACCCCAGTCCGATGGCCCTCAGAAATTGTCACCCAATGGGTTTCGAACTTGAGACCTTGAAAGGGAGCAAACCCAAGGCTCAAGCCAATTACCACCAGGCCCTCATAAGAACCTTACATATTATCATACTAACATCTAATATATATACAAAACACTAACAATAAGCGTCATCTTACACAAAGCTTACTGAGCTTTTAGCAAAGCAAAAAACTTCCATTGCAATGGCTAACACTCAAAATTTCAACTTCCCCTATTTCCCTCCATTCCCACCTCATAACTATCCATTTCTTCCAACTGTGTCACCGCCACACCAATCTAATACACCTCCTTCCCCTCGAAAAGTGGACCCACCACGTCCACCCGTTACTCCATCACCACCAGAAGTGGCCCCACCACATCCACCAGTCACACCACCCGCGCCATCACGTCCACTGGTTACACCATCACCACCACATCACTATCCTAGTCCGCAACCATCAGCAAAGCCACCAAGTCATTCAATACCACCTCCATCACCAATTAAGCCACCACCTCGCCCCTTCTATCCTCCACCACCAGCACACTGTTGTTCCAACTCCGCCCCCACCTCCACCGGGACATCATTCTCATACCATCATCATTATATTTGTCTCGCTCGGTGGTCTATTCTTTCTGGCATTTCTCTCAGTCGCTCTGTGCTGCTTCCTTAAGAAGAGGAACAAGAAAACTTCTCAGGGAATTCATATCGTGAAAGTGGATGAACACATGAAGGTCCACAAAGACGTCATAGCCAGTCCAGATGGATCAAAAGCTATCATTCTGACAATTGATGAAGATATACATATAGATGCAGAAATCGTGAAAAGGGAGAAAGTGAAGAAGGGTTCACTAGGTGAAAACCTTGAGGCTACAAATACTACGGCGTCATCATCCAGTTCCAATCATCACCACAATGACCTTAAAGGCTGATAAAATTTGCAAAAGACGATCTTTATTCATATCGTTCTTGGCATCAGTGACACAATAATAATCATCACATTAAAGATGAGAGAAAAATGTAAGAGGGACATTACAAAAAGTGTGCGGAACAAGTTAATCAACTTGATGTTTGTTAAATAACTAAAACATGATTTCCAAATGTTTTTCTACCTCTGGTCAATGTTGATGTATTTCCAGCTTCCATGTATTATGTAATGCAACCTTTGCTCCACTTTATTAAGAAACTTCAAAGACTATAATTTGATTCTGATTTTTCCATTTTATTCACTAACTCAATTCAAACACTTCCAATATGACCCTAAAGTCATTCAACAATTGAAAGACAACAACAACAACATACCCAGTGTAATCCCGCAAGGTGGGATCTGGGGAGGGTAGATTGTACGCAGACCTTACCCCCACGAGAGGTAAAGAGGCTGTTTCCCGAAGACACTCGGCTCGAGTGTAGCAAAGAAAGAGGAAATACATGATAAAAAATGGATCTCGAGCGTAACTCAAAAGATAACTCATGAGGTGAGGATAGTCTAATACCATATAAAGAAACACATAATTCCAATTCCCACCAATGGGGGACTCAACAGAACAAGAAGATTCTTTGACAGTTTAGCAATAGGAATAACTACTAGCAATAACCCATTTAGTAAAAGACTCAAAAGGCTAAAAATGTAGTAGAGCAGAATAGAGAAGGAATCAGCAAGTATTTGAATAGATAATCAACCAGATATATATATGTGTCCTAGAAGCTCAGCACAGCCAAACATGGCTGCACCAGGAGTACAATCTGGCCACAAAATCCATCATAAGTACCTGCTATATTTCATCATTTTCCTCTATATCCCATGTTCACATAAATTAATACTAGTACAAGATTAAATCATTTTTTAGTTGGCATCAATGAAGGGCCAAAAAAGATTGGATTTTTAACATAACCATTCCCTTACTCATTTACAACCAAAACCTGGCTTCCTAAGATCAATGCAAATCATAGAGTAGAGGGCAGAAAAAGAAATAAAAATGCAAATTAACATAAAGAGGAGAAGCAGAGCAGAATTAGACCAGAAAGAAGTTGCAGCCTCGGCAGACAGAGTTCCAATCAAGAATGAAACCCTAATCTGTCTATAAATTGAGGTAAAATGTCCAAATTTGACCCTAAACTAGCAACAACTACTACCATTTTTTAACGGGAAAAGGGTTAAAAAGGCCCTCTAGTTTGAAAAAAAGGCTAAAAATGTCTTCCATTATAAATTTGCGTCAATAATATCCCTCTTATCATTAAAATTTTTAAATATACCCCTATCTTAAAGAAAATTCACAACATAACCAAATTTTATTTTTAAACCCGCTCTATTTAAACCCGACTCAACTACATAAAAAACTCATATGCGACTGACTTGTCCCCGAGTACTACATATGGAGTCACTAGGCACAGGAGCGGTAACCCATATGAGTTTTTTTATTTAGTTGGGTCGAACCTAAATGGAATTGGTTTTAAAATAAAATCGGGTTATGTTGGAGATTTTCCTTAAGACGGATATATATTTGAAAATTTTAATGATCGGAGGGGTATTTTTGACCCAAATTTATAATGAAAGATATTTTTAGGCCTTTTCCCAAAGTAGAGGGGTGTTTTTGACCCTTCCCCTTTTTTAACATTGCTTAATTTTATATTTGGAAAAGGGTCTAAAATGCCCCTAAACTATTGGATTTGGTACAGTATTACCCTCCGTCCATCTATCGGGCCAAAAATGTCTCGTCATTAACCGATTGGGTCTACTTTGCCCTTATTTTTAACTGTCACATTAAAATAAAATAATTAAATATTTATTTATTACGTGGCCAGATCTGATTGGCCGAAATTTAAACTCTTCCCAAATTAAAATAATAAATAAAAAACACATCTATGACTCATATTTTGACCCGGGCCGTGTGAGAAAATCTCTACCACCGCTGTGTCATCTTCTAACTTGATGCTTCACAGCTTCACTAATGACTTCCATGGAATTTTCTGCTTCTTTCTTCAGGTTCTAATCCCTGATTCGATGGTTATTCATGCTACCAACTTTAAAAGTAGTATCACCCAATTGATTTAACACCCAAATTTACAGATGTAGAAATTTAAAGCAAGCTTCGAAAAGCTCCTTCAATGGCAGCTTTAGTTCACTTCTTTCGTGGATTTTTTTTTTCCAAGTATACTCAATCACGCTTGAGCTTAAGAACCAAATTCCAACATACCAAGTTCAAATCGCCAACAAATCTCGAAATTAAATTTTCAAATTGAGGTCAATGTCCATCAATGAATGTCCAAATTTTATGGAGGTTTCATGAGATTAAACAATTTTTTTTTGTTGCAGTATTCAACTAAATTTCAACACAAATATGCTCAATAAAAACTTAGGATCAACTTTAAACTTAAACTAATTTAATTTAATCAAAATAATTTTGCATAATTAAATGGTTTACCTTTAAAAAATGAGCAAACAAATAAGTAATTAGAGAAAATATTGGAGGGAGGGGTTGATGGGAGGAAGCGGACTAAAATGGGCGAGAGAAGAGAATGGATAAAGGGAGTTGGGTGGGGACGTGAGTGTAGAGAGAAAACACCTTTTTTATAAAAAAAAATATTATTATGGGACCTAAAATTAGGCCAATAATGTAATTCCACGTATTAAATAATTTTGAAATATTTTAATTGGGTGTGGGTCGTTAGTCTTTAGGGCAATTTGAGCCAAAACGTTAACAGCATGGGCATTTTTGGCCCGATAGATAGACGGAGGGTAATATTATACCAAATCCCATGGTTCAGGGGTATTTTAGGCCCTTTTCCGTTTTGTATTTTTAGGAAACACTACTCCGCCCGTTTCATTTTACCTTGCCCTAATACTAAAAATAGAGTTTTAATTAATTATTTTTTTGAAAGAGTACTGAAACAATAAGAAACTAGCCCGAAACTAAGGAGGGAATGAGACCCTAACAACATCTCCCGCAACATGCGAAGAAATGTTAGAAGGCACGTGTGAATGTCATTCAAAGCGAGACTCTTGACTAACCGCCAAATTGGTGAAACCATCCGCAACCGAATTAGCCTCGCTGTAAATATGGAAAATAGAGACCACCCAGTTCCTAATCAAGAGGTGACGAATGCAGTTGACAATATCACCAGTCCGATGTGGCACAGTTCTTCCAGCCCGCACCACCTGAACTACACTAGCATTATCAAGTTGCAAGGCAACTCGGCGCTACCCCCTATCCCAGGCTTCCTGAAGGCTGGGAAGACTCCCCATAGCTATGTTCTAAATGATGTACAAACTCCAATTTTGACTGAAAACCCTTCAAGCCACCTGCTAGCAGAATCATAAAATACACCGCCTGCAGTTCCCATCAAAATACTTATTCGAAGAGCCCCATCTGTGTTCGAAGCTACCCACCCAACGCTAGGAGAGGACCAGCTGAACGAAACTATATGCTTGTTGTTAGACACTTCCCCAATATTCTTCAACGAAAGCTGAAAAGTAACACAATCTTTAAGCATGCTAACAAGGGTTGTTATCTTTTTGTCCGTCGAAAGATACTCATTTTAAAAAAAGCATTATTATGCCACATTCAAATTTTCTAGCAGGTGTATCCAAAGAAGATTCTCTAATCATCATCTGCAACTCCCTTGAATTTAGACATTAAGTTGTCAGTAATCCAATTATGGATATCAAGAGCAAAGAACCGAGACATGTTATCTGGGTCAAGAATGTGACCCCAAATAGCCCGAGCATGAATACAATTTCGCAAAACATGCAACAGAGACTCCTCCTCTGCTCCATAAGTCGTGCAAGTACCCTCTGAAGTAAGATGTTTGCGATATCTCTCCAAATTTGTAAGGATTCTACCTTTGTCACACAACCGAAGGAGCACTCGGATTTTTTCAAGCTTAGACCAGCCCCAAATTAATTTCCAGATTCTATCAGAAAGAAGATGCTCAGAATTGCTAAGAACCTCATACATCGAAGCAACTGTGAAGGAACCACTAGTACTATTTCTCCAGAAAAATTCATCATCTCTAAGTTGTTCACTAAGAGGCAGAAAGTTTCCAAGTAATTTGACTATTTGTTGTGGAACATAGAGAGAAAGGAGCTGCAAATTCCAATCTCTGTTATGCCCAACAACATCCACTAACCTCCAATGCAAAATATGATCAGAATTTTTGTTATCAATAACCTCAATTAAAGGTTTATCCATCAGCCAAATGTCATACCAAAAGGAACAATTCTTACCATTAGCAATTGACCCACAAAGATTATGACAGACAAAAGGCCAAAGCTTGCACATATGATTCCATAAGTCTTGCACCCCGAGAAGAAAGGAAAAAAAAGACTTAATCTCATATTTTCCTTCTAACACCAAGACTCTTAAGGCCTGAGGTTCCGAGATAAATCTCCAACAAAGCTTGGCAATAAAAGTGTCATTAAATTTGCTAAGACTTTTGATGCCAAAACTTCCTTTCTCTTTTTTCAAGTGAAGTTGGTCTCAATTTACAAGATGCAATTTTCGAGAATCCGTATTACTTTCCCAAACAAATTTCCGACACAACTTTTCAGTTTTAGAGCAGATAGTTATAGGAATTTCACAAGATTGCATGGCCAAAGTGAGGGAGTGAGACTTCCAAGCATTTAAACGACTTTTAACTTTGTCCACCAAGTTATTAAAGTACCTACAACCAGCCGGACATGAAGAATGAGTACACCTGAATAGTGACCCAAATTGTTAGAATGTTTAAAGTCAGAAAGCTGTTGAAGGCTAGAAATAAGCTCGCGAGTGCAATTTTTGGAAACACAAAAAGTCATCTTTTCCACATTAATTTTCTGACCAGAACAAGTATAAAAATTCCCAACACACCCAAAATTACCTATAACTGATCCAAAGAAGCCTCCACAATAAAGACAAGATTGTTTACGAAGAGTAAATGAGATAAAGGGGGCCCATGTCTACCCAACATAATAGGACGCCAAACACCATCAGTGACCGCTTTATTAATGCCATGAGATAACCTTTCCTTGCAAAGCACAAAAAGATAAAGGTGATAATGGGTCACCCAGCCGAACTCCTCTTGAAGGAATAAAAGAATTAGTGAGTTTTCCATTCCAAATTAAATTCGAATTACTTACCGCCCAACTTTTAATGATCACATTAATCATGGCAGTAGGTAACCCAATCTCTGCAAGAGTATCATAAATAAAATCTCAACGAAGAAGATCATAAGCTTTTTCTAGACCAACCTTAATCATTATCCACCCCTTATAGCCTCGTTTCCTTCGCCTAGTGAATAACATCTTGAGCAATGATAATATTATTCACAATTTGGCGTCCCGGAACAAAGCTAGTTTGCATCCTACTAATCAAAGTAAGGAGACAAACTTGCAACCGATTGGTAAGGATTTTCATCAAAACTTTAAAGATCACAGGAACCAGACTAGTAGGTCTGAAATTAGAAATAACAGAGGGATTATCTTTCTTAGGAATAAGAGCAATGATAGCCTTACACATTTTATCTTCAAATTCCTTGCCATCTAGACCCTCCTGCACAAACTTACATAAAAAGCTTTAATTTTACTTGTTCATCTTAGCTTTATTATTTTCTTCCAATATTACCCTTATCAGTAAATAACTACATAGAATAGTAATTGTCAAATTTAGATTTTTACAACATAATTAATAAGGTTAATTTAGCAAAATAAACCTTTAATAAATACTTTTAAAGGGGAATGTCAAGTAACATGGATCAAGTAAAATAAAATAAAGAGAGTAATATAATATGAGTCAATTTAAGATACATTTCTATATTTAAAAATCAAGCACTTACTGTCTTCTGTTTTATGAAAAGCTAATACTTACGCATTTACACCCACTATAAAATTTAATGCAACAACAACGTGCCCAATATTTCACAAGAGAGGGTTATCATGTACCCAGACCTTACCCCAACGTTCGTGAGTACTATAAGTTATAATATTGACTAATCATAATTCAATATATTTATTAAAATGTAAACTAAAATTATAAATAAAAAGTTTTTAGGTATTTATTATTATGACTAGCAATACATGCCCGTGAGATGCACGGGCCAAACATGTCTATTCACTTTAATTAGCCAGTCTTTAAGGTTTGTATTTTGAAAATAACTTTTAAAAACATTCTAATTGTTATTATATATAGAAACATATACAAAATGTATTTTATGTACCATCACTTTAGTTATAATTAAAAAATGGAGTTGATGGAATTAAGTCTTTGAGATGGAAAGAGTCAGATTTTTTTTTCTCAGTATCATTATAATGAAAGTTGTTCATCGATGTGAAAAAGGAAATTAGTAAGAATATGAGGGAAAATTAATATTTTGATTCTAAATTTTTTCTTTTAAATTCTTTAATATCTTATATGTATACCGACATGTTGATATCCATTTCAATTAAGTAACTGTTCAGATCCAAATACAAGAACCATTGTTGTATATATTAGATTTTTTTAAAAGCAAAACTAATAAAATATTTTTATCAAATTAATTAAAAAATATATTATAATTTTTTATATTAACAATTATAGATAAAACAAATTGTTACAAAGAAATCAAAATTAGAAAGATATATGTTATGTCGTAAATCACCAAATTTTAATTTTGAAATGAAAATATAAAGTAATACATTTTATAAATGTAAAGAAACAATAATTAGAGACTGCAAAGGAGAGTAAATAAGTAAAGTATTGACAAAGAAGGAAAACGGGGATAAAAGTCACTCCTTCCCTTCACTTTTATTTGTTGACGTTAACATATAAAGAAAAAAAAATTCTTCTTCTTATTTTACCCTTCACATTAATTACTCATTTTCAAATCATTTTCTGAGACTATTGAGACTATACACCAATAAATATGGATATTATGATAAAATATATACTTCATTTATTAATTCTCAAAAAACGCAAAAAGTCAAAAGTGAACAAGTTATGTGTAGGAGAATTAAAATAACTTTGGTACAAATTTACATTGCTATTGTTCGTCCTCTCTTCACATTTAAAGTATTGACAAAGAAGGAAAACGGGGATAAAAGTCACTTCCTA